>NC_056743.1:381420152-381515152 GCF_019279795.1 Protopterus annectens | reverse complement strand
AAGTACTGCAGACAGTTTTAGGTCTTTCAGACTCCTCCACATGTGCCTGCAAAAGCACTGCTTTCATTGGTGTCTGGGGGAGATGGTTTTGCACTCATTCACATCATGAAGATGACAAGCATGATCCAGACGCAGGCTAGAATGCACAGGAGGCAGGCAGCAGTGATGCATGTTTATGTTCACTTTTGACAATTAACTATGGAACTGGGTACCAGAACACCTGGAGAAGGAAACCAGGACTCCACAAATTTTACCCCAATGTGGGTCCATTCAATTACGTATGATCTTTAAAAAACACTGAAAATGATGTTTGTGGACACTGTAGTCTGATATGCTAAGTTATGTACTTACCTGCCTATGCAGAACTGTTCACAGAAATCCTGTACAAGCATGTTAATAGCTGCATAAAGGAAGTTGTACTCACCAGGAAGAAGTACATAATTAACTCAAAAAAAACAAGCTACCTTGATGGCATCCCAAAATCAGTTGACTGTATAACAAGAGGAAGAAAATCATTGCAAAAATTAGGAGGTGCAGCACCCAGCAGGATAAAAGCACTCTTATCAAATTAAACAAACAACTCAGAGGACAAATAAAGTCTACCAAAGACAAATTTGAGGCAAGCTTGGCCTCCTGGGTTAAGGAAAACCTCAAAGCATTCTTTAGCTATAGCCACAACCTCAAAGGTAATACACATTTGTGTGCAGAGTTCATTGTAAATGAAGCCACCTATACTGACCCAGAAGATATAGCAAACCTCCTGGCTGATAAATTCAGCTCCAACTTTACCCCTCTCTCCCTCTCAACCTTCCCTCAGGAAATATCATCAAATGTAACTCCCCCAACTATCACTAAGGAACAGGTCCTTAATGCTCTCTCTAAGACCAAAAACACTGCATCAATGGGCCCAGACAATATCCAAGGATGCCTTCTAAATAGCATGAAACATGACCTATCAGGGCCTCTGGAATTACTATTTAACTGTAGCTTCCAAACAGGCTTCATGCCTCATGAATGGAGAAGGGCGACAGTCATCCCTCCGCACAAAGGTGGGCCATCTAACTCACTAGTCATATGTAAAGCCATGGAAAGAATTATCATGGAGATGATCAACACAGATACAGTAAACCTCCAGACACTGGACCCAATCCAGTTTGGATTCAAGGGCAGATCATGCCTACTCAACCAACCAGATCTGATGAAGGTTGAAACAAAAATGTACTATTCACAGAGAGTGTTTATGTGCTGTTTTTACTTTTGCTGAATAAAGTTGTTAATTTATCAGTGGCTGACTACATTTCCTGGGTGAATTGGACTACTTTGAGGATCATTTGGTACCTTTGGCATTTTTATTGCAAGTTTTAAAAAGATAAACATCTCCCGACTGCCTCCAGAGAGAGGAAATCGGGTCTCCTTTCAGGAGTGCTGATAGAGTTTACCAGAAAAGTATCCCTGGAACCCTGATTTTGCTTGCCACCTATGCCGTGTGGATGGCATCTTCCATTAAGCTCCCCCCACTGCCCCGGGAGAGCAACTGCCTTGTGTGTTCTGGAAAGACCCTTGGGACTTTTTGAACCACATTTTCCCACTCCTCTTGTTCCTCCAAAAGAACCATTGAGGAGTAGAAAAACACACGCCCACTGCAGAAAGCGTCTTTCCATCCTTTTCACACCTGGACAACATTTCTTGAAATTTAGAGCCAAAACGGGACAATCCACCAAAGGGGGCATTGATGAATGAAGGATTGAATGGCCACAAATTGCATATCTCCTTACGGTCAAGATCCCGTTGCTCTAGTCATCCATTCGGCTGCATGTGCTATGAGCCTCATGGACAAATTTGAAATGGACTTTAGGGTGGCCAACTGAGAAGCAACCTTATCTTGGACATCGTCTGATATGGTACCTGCCAGGGTTTCTGATAATTACTTAATCAGATCCCTTTGGAGTCTGATGAAATGTGCCATAAAGTTCAAAGACCATAATGCAAAGGTTGATGAAGCATAAACCGGCCTACCAAACCTATCCATCACCCGAAACTCTCTATTGGGAGCATGGACAGTGGAACTTTCCTCTGCCAGTTCCTTTTTTGTGGCCATGGCTACCACCATGGCATCTACTGCCAATCCATTTTCCCAACTCTGATGATCCTCGGGTGCAGTAAGAATTTTTGTCTGGTCTCTTGGGGATGGGTTCAATGGAAGGAACCTTCACTGCCCGTTGTGAGATAACTTAATGAGTTAGTCAGCGGGCAGAGTAATCCAAGAGGTAGTTGGTCGAGAGCTGAAAGCCTGCAGGTACAATGACTCCTCCAAAGAGGGCATTTGGGATGTCCAGCCACCCTTCTGCTTAAGGATCTCAAGGATGTCTCCAAAGGAGACGTCTTGTGTGGTGACCATGGGGAACCCTCCCCTTCATTGTAATCAACGCCCTCTGTGATAAATTCAAGTGTTTCCTCTTACACTTTCTTTTCTGAGGAACTTCCTCAGTGGGACAATCTGGGGAAGTATCTGAAGAGGACAAAACCTGTATAGGTGACTCCTGAAGTTTCAGCATTCACTGTCCAGGTGTTGGAATTGGTTGAGGCTCTGGACGAGGGGAAGGGCTGGGAAACTGCTCCAAGGGGTGGAGCCAATGGAATGCCCACAATGGACAGAGCCCTCTCAATGGCTTGGAAGGCTGGTCCCTCCAAAGAGTGAAGGGAGCTCAGAACTGAGAAAGACTGCCTCAGAACCGTACTCGGCCCCAGTCCGAAGAAACTGCTCCTGAGGCTGAAGCTGAGGTTGAGCTAATGCATGCCGAAGCCCCAAGGTGCATGGACACCTCCGAAAAAAATGGATTTGAGTCCTGTCCCCACAACCAACAGTGAAGCCATGAACCACAGAGTTCTCTGGATTCAAAAGGGCTGAAGAGTTTGGGGTAGGATTCGGTACTGGAGATAGAGACTTAGCCAGGACCGAAACAACTGGTACTGGGAAAGTTGGAACTAGGATCTCCAAGTCCTCAACAGAGGTCAGAGAAGGAAGAGTTGGAGTCGAAGAAGATAAGGTTCCAGCTCCAGAAGGGGCTGGAACTGAGGACGCAGCTGAAATTCCCCTCGCTGCAAGGAGCTGATCTACCAGTCTCAACACATCCGATTCTGTCAGGCTCTTGGTGGAACAAATAGACTTGGCAGAAGGGGATCTTGGTCTTTCCAAAAAGGGGCTAGGTAACTGACCTGCAAAAGGGTCAATGGATGGGGAGTATCTGGTTCTAGGATGATCTAGGAATGAAAATTCTGCACCTTCTTCTGGTGCCGAAAATACTGGTACAGGAGAAACAGACAGTACTGAGGCTATCGGCTCCATGGTCTGGCCTTGGATTTGTGCCAACAACTTTGGCACCAGTGAGGGAGAAACTGTCGGCACCAAGGAGGTTGGTACCAAAGCATCTTGCAAGGTCAGTACAGGTTCTGCACTAGCAGGGGGAATCAACGGTTTAAATCTCTTATTCGTTGGGGCTGAGGGAGAAGCAGGCACTGATCGACTCCTTTTCTTGGACTTGTCAACCTTTGATGAAGAGGAGAAGGATGAAGAATGGGACAAAAATAGAAGTTATGTCCTTACCATAACGTTCCATGTGGAGTGTTCATCTCGCCTTTGTTCTTACACATGGGTTCGGAGCCGATCCTCGGCTCCGAGTCGGCCGCTTGGCAAAGCTCTGCATCGAGAAGAAGCTCGAGACCAACCTGTCTCCCACAATTCCCTCTGCCTTTACCTCAGATCTAGTTTGCAAACAATACCAGATCCCAACGGGAATGAAACATACAACATACATACTAAGGCGCAGCTGAAAACAGCAGTAACAGCTGAGAGAAACAGAAGCGGGAGAACCAAACCAGACATCTAAACTGGACATTCTTCCTGACCTGAGGGTGGGAGAGTGGGAATGTAAGAACAAAGGTGAGATGAACACTCCACATGGAACGTTATGGTAAGGGCATAACTTCTATATGTGAGTGTTCAATCTCGCCATTTGTTCTTACACATGGGTAGCGTCCCTAGCTCCGTGACCCTGAGAGACTCACGGAAGAACGTTCCTGAGCACAGTGGAACCAAAGGTTGCCCTGTCCCTGGAAACCCTATCCACTTTGTAATGAGTGATGAACGTATGTGGTTTAGACCAAGTGGCGGCCGCACAAATAGTGTCCAAAAGTAGGCGGGCCGCATGAGCCAGGGATGTAGATATTGATCTAGTAGAATGTCCTTTCGGTTTGACGGGTAAACTCTGCTCAGTAGCAGTATAAACAAAAGTAATACAATCAGATAGCCATTTGGAAAGGGTATGCTTCATCACTGCCATGCCCTTTCTGCTGTCCGCAAAGGCTATAAAGAGTTGATCTGCTTCTCTGTGATCCTTTGTTCTATCCATGTAGAATCTGAGTTGTCTATGAACATCCAACTTGTGTAACATATATTCCAGCTTATTGGAATGGTTCTTGAAAAATGTGGGGAGCTCAATGGACTGATTAATGTTATTGATTGAACAAACCTTGGGAAGAAAGGACGGGTTGGTGCGAAGGGATAGATTAAATATGGGTGTTTAATGGAAAGAGCTTGAAGTTCTGATACTCGTCTGGCTGAAGTGATAGCTACCAGAAAGAGAGTTTTCCATGACAAGAACTTCAAAGAACAGGAAGAGGCTGGTTCAAAGGGTGGTAGCATTAGTTGAGATAACAGGAGGTTCAGATTCCATGGTGCTGTAGGGAACCTGACTGGTGGCCTAATATGAAAAGACCCTTTTAGAAAAGCCTTACAAAGCCTATGAGCCATAATAGGCGCTCCATTTTCTCCTACATGAAAGTTTGAAATAGCAGCCAATTGAACCCTCAAGGTGGCAGGAGAAGCTCCTTGGTGAAATAGTATGGATAGAAACTCTAAGACTTTGTTCAGTGGGGCTATTAAGGGATCCAAATGTTGCGAAGTTGCCCAGTATACAAAACGCTTCCACTTGCTAGTGTAAATCTTTGTAGTGGAAGTTTTATGAGAAGCTACTAGAATATTTTGAACCGCAGGAGAAAGAAGATCAGACCTGGCTAAGAAGGGAAGCAGAGCAGCCAGGCTGCTAGTCTGAGGGACAGGAGCGACGGGTGGGGAGCCCCTGATGAGTGGTTCATTAGATCCGGCTCCGGGTCCAGGATCCATGGTTCCCGTATTTGGTGTGCTTGAAGAAAGGGAAACCAAATTTGACAAGGCCAGAATGGGGCAATGAGAATTACAGTCCTCTCCAGGTTCTTGGCTTTCTGCAGAAATCTTGGAATCAGAGGTATACGGGGGAAGGCGTACAGGAGACCCGGGGGCCAATCGTGAATCAGAGCGTCCCTGGGGACTTCCCCTGGAGGGGGTAATAGGGCAAAGTAGCTTTTGCATTTGGCGTTCATTGGAGACGCAAACAGATCGCAGCAAGGCTGGCCCCACATGCGGAATATCATGTCCGCAATTGTTTGTTTGAGGGACCACTCGTGAGGTAACAGGATGGCTCTGCTCAACCTGTCTGCTATGATGTTGGATAACCCCGGGATGTGTGTTGCTATCAGAAAGCGACCCGTGGACTCTGCCCATTGCCAAATTCTCATGGCCTCTCTGCATAACTGGTAAGATTTGGTTCCTCCTTGCTTGTTTATGCACCAGACTACGGACATGTTGTCCGTTTGAACTGCAATGGTCCCTAGAGGTAGAAGGGCAGAGAAGTGTTGCAACGCCAGAAACACTGCCCTCATCTCCAGAACACTGATGTGCAGGTTGTACTCTAGATTGGTCCATTCTCCTTGGACTGTCTGTCCCTGAAAGATGCCCCCCCACCCTATCAGGGAAGCGTCCGTGGTCACCGTAGCTGTCGGAGTGGGTAGCACAAACGGTCGGCCGCTGGAGAGATTGCAATTCCGAAGCCACCAAGACAGGTGCGATTTGCAGATGTTTGTGATGTGAATTTCGTGTGTCAGCGGTAACTGTTGGAACGACCATTGTGCGAATAGCAGCCATTGAAGAACTCTCATGTGCAGTCTTCCCAAAGGTATCGCAATGAGGGAAGCCGCCATGAGACCCAAAACTTTTAGAACCAGTTTGGCCGGGGATTTCTTGGACAACAGGAGAAGAGATATGTGATTTTGTAGAGAGGCTATTCTTTCTGAGGGAAGCCTTAGAATCAAGCAACGAGTATCCAAATCTGCTCCTATGAATGAGATATGCTGTGATGGCTGTAATGCAGATTTTTCGAAATTTACGGAAATTCCGAAATGAACACAAAGTTCTAGTGTGTAATCCCTGGCCTGAATCAGTCGACGCTCAGTGGCAGCAGTAAGGAGCCAGTCGTCCAGATATGGAAACACCTGGAATCCTAGGCGTCTCAAGTGAGACGCTACCACTGCCATGCATTTGGTGAAAACCCTGGGGGCTGAGGTTAGACCAAAGGGTAGGGTCCGAAACTGAAAGTGACTGGCTCCCAGCCGGAAGCGCAAGTGATCCCTGGACGCTCTGGCCATTTTGATGTGGTAGTACGCGTCCTTGAGATCTATTGAGCACATCCAGTCATCCTTCTGTAAAAATGGAAGGATCGACTGAAGCGTGACCATCCGGAACTTTTCTTTCTTGACGAAGGTATTGAGCTTGCTTAGGTCCAGAATTGGCCTCCAGTCCCCTGTCTTTTTTGGAACTAAAAAGAACCTTGAGTAAGTTCCGAATCCCCTTTGGTTCGCCGGGACTGGTTGGATGACTCTTTTTTTCTAGCAGCTTTGAAATTTCTATAGCTGCAGGATCTCGCAGATGGGGCAGTACATCTGGGAGTCTTTTTTGCGGTAATGGGGGAAATAGAAATGGAATTCTGTAACCTCTGGTAATAATGCTTTTTACCCATTTGTCTGAGGTAAGACTTTGCCAGGCCTGAGGGTATAAAGCTAAGCGACCCCCGACTACCTCCAGAGCAGGACAGTCGGGCCTCCTCTCAGGAGTGCTAGAAAGGCTTCCCAGGGAGTGTATCCCTGTCACCTTGGTTTTGCAGACCCCCTCTGCCGCCAGGGCGACGTCTTCCACTTCTGCCCCCCCCTCTGCCTCTGGAGGGGGCATCACCCTGTGTGCCTGGGAAAGAGCCTTGGGGTTTTCAAAACCACATTTTTCCACCTCGTTGCCCTTTGGGGTACGGTCTGGATGGGGTGGAAAAACGGACTCCAACAGCAGACAGAGTCTTTCCCTCTTGCTCACACCGGGTAAGGGTCTCCTTTACTTTGGGGCCAAAGAGAGTGGCACCATCAAATGGGGCATTAGTAAAGGAAGACTTGAAGGCTTCCGCAAAGGAACATAAGCGCATCCAGGATTGTCTACGAAGAGCAATCGCTGAAGCCGCAGCCCTACTCGACCCTTCGGCTGCATACGAGATGAGCCTCATGGACGAGTTCACAACTGATGTAAGGGTATTGAGCTGTGCTGTAACTTTTTCTGCGACAGCAGCATCTGTAGTACCCTGGAGGGTATCTCCCAACTCTTTGATTAGATCCCTCTGTAAACGTGTAAAATGTGTCAAATAGTTCAGCGATCGCATGGAAAAAGCCGCTGAACTAAAAATGCGCTTCCCATACCTGTCCATAGTCCTAGAATCTCTGTTGGGCAGATGGACAGATGAGGAAGATTCAGACATCTCCTTTTTAGTGGCAGCTGCCACCACCATAGCGTCCACTGGAACTCCCTTTGTGAGATACGCCTTGTCTTGAGGGGCCGTAATATATTTATTAGGCTTTCTAGGGACTGGCTCCACTGTGTCAGGTGACTCCCACGCCCTTTGAGCGATCAAATCCATCAACTCATCGAAGGGTGGAGTGACCCAGGAGGAAGAAGGGCCAGCACCGAATGCCTTCAGCAAGACTGACTCATCCTCAGAAGGGGGTAGGGCCTGCCAATCACCTCTCTGTTTCAGGATCTCCAGGATGTCAGAAAAGGAGACATCCTCCGAGGGTGATTTTGGGGACCCTTCTGACTCATCCAAGTCAGTGTCCGATGTTAAGGATTCTTGTGGATAATCCAAGTGTCTCCTCTTACACAATCTTTTCCTTGGAACTTCCTCGGGGGGGGGCATCCGATGAAGCCTCCGAGGAAGAAGGGGCTCCCTCTGGGAGCGGCTGAGACACTGGTGCTCGACGCTTTGAAGTAGCCATGGGTGCAGAGGAGGATAACGGGCCTTTATGGGAAGGAGAGGCTGTCTCTGCTGAAGTGGTTGTCTGAGTCGACAACACCTTCCTCATAAGGTCGAAGGCCCCCGGGTCCCGAGTCAAGGAATCCCTCGGTTCCGAAGAAGGCGGAGGGATCCCCGAGACTGGGGCCGAGGGCATCGACCCCGAGGACGGAGCCGAATCGATCCGTGCCGAGGCACCGAGAGGGAGAGTCGGAACCGAAACATCGGTTCGACTCTCAGTCCCGGAACCAAGGATAGATCGTCGGCTCCGCGATTCCGGTAATGGATCCGTCGGAGTCGAGGTGAAAGGTGCCGACCGAGAGAAGGACGGCTCTGGCACCGAGGGCTCCACGATCATCAGATCAGCCTCTCCCGGCTCCGAAGGCTGAATAGGCCTCGGAGGAGGAACAGATGGAGATAAGGGAAGGCCTTCGAGTCTTGACACAAACTGGGAGGAGACTGAGATGAGTTTGGACAAGGCCGTATTCTCCATTAACTTCTGCACCACACGATCTACATCGGAGTCAGAGAGGGGTCTAGAAGAACGCGTCGAAGGAATTGAAGACGGAGCCGACCTCAAAAGCACAGGAGGTGGAAGCTCCGTCACCGGTTCCAAGACTCGAGGCTCGGTGACAGACAGAAGTTTGACACTCGGCCCCAAGATCTGTGGAACCGGTGAACAAACTTTAAACGAAGAGCTCGGAGCCGACATCTTTGACTCCTTCGAAGATTTAGATGCCTGGTCCGATTTATCAAGAGCCTCTTGAAAGGCAGGCTTCAAAAGGCCTCTGTCCATGAGCTTCCTGCGCCTATCTGTCATGACCCTTCCACTGAAAGAATGACAAATGCAACAGTCTTCTTGCAGATGGAGAGGGTCAAGACAGTAGACGCAGGAGCTATGGTTATCTGTGACAGACATTTTCTGTCCACATTGGCACCGTTTGAACCCTGACTTTGCTTTTTCAGACATTATCAAGTATATAAAACAGTCAAATCCAGTAATGTTATATATCTAAATATATATATATATATATACACAGTCCTGTTAACAGACAGTCACAGCCAAAAACACTAAGGGTGGTACCACAAGTATATAGTGTTTAGTCAAATCCAGTAGTAAAATCCGAAGTTAGTGGGTGGGGTAGGCCCCGAGGGAAACTAACTAGCTATATATAGTAATATATATATGTATAAGGTTAAGAAACCCTCGACTCACTTACACACACACACACTAAAGGTCTTAAATTGAAAATAGAAGAATTATCTAAGTAATCCTAGAAAAAAAATGATATCTTATCTGCCAGTTGGTCTGAGCTCATCGAAAATGATACGAACGTTGCAGCGGCAAACTAGATCTGAGGTAAAGGCAGAGGGAATTGTGGGAGACAGGTTGGTCTCGAGCTTCTTCTCGATGCAGAGCTTTGCCAAGCGGCTGACTCGGAGCCGAGGATCGGCTCCGAACCCATGTGTAAGAACAAACGGCGAGATTGAAAACTCTCACATCATCAGTTTTATTCTTCCTCTCATGATAAGAGATGGCCTCTTCTAAGGCAGTTTCTACCATCCCCTTCAAAATTAACTTATTTTTTTTCTTTCTACCATGGCCCATTGACTGAAGCTGTGGCAGATGCAGCAATCTTTCTGTAAATTCACCATGCCCAAGCAGTAAACCCAGAGAGAGTGCTCATCTGAACTGGGAAGTTTAGAGCACATTTGAGGCATTTCTTAAAGCCAGAAGTGTCTTTCCCTTTATCAACCACGGTACACAGCACAGAAACAGAAACAGAAACACACACACACACACACACACACACACACACACACACACACACACACACACACACACACACACACACACACACACACTATGTACTTAGAGAATAGCAAATAGGAATAAAATAAGAATAGTACACTTTTTTTTAAAAGGAAAAACAAAGATAGTCTAACACGTATGGTAGTAGAGAATACCCGGAGGTACAGAAGAAAAAAGGACAACCATCCAGTGGTAGAAGAGGGTACCCTAAGGTACAGAAAGGAAACTACCAACAATAGTAGTTGAAGGAAAACACCGAAGTGTTAAAGAAGGAGCAATAAGAAAAAGGATAGACTATAAGAGAAAACAACAGTAAATATTAACAGGAGGAAAAATCTATTTAAACTCAAAACCTAAGTAGAAATATAAGAGAGAAAAGATTACTTAGCTCAAGAGCTATTGAGGATGGGTCTGTCACAAGAAATGGCAAATGAGATCTGAGGTAATTTGGAAAGGAGCATTCTCGGTAGGACTTAAGCTCAAGAGTTTTTAGTTCTCTCATGTTGTAGTAATGGCCTAGTCGGTTCCAATATTGGAACCAAACCCATATGTCAAAGACTTAATGAAGACTGACAACATCAGATCAACGATCTTACTAAGAACAGTTCAAATCAGGGGCAGCTCCAAAAACTTACAAAAGGGTAGATGCAGTCTCACAGAGGAGGGCCAGGTAATAGGAGCTGCAGCAGGTTTCTACAGCACATCACTGGTTATGATTGGGCAGGCTGTGCCTTACACAGCATCACAAACACAGGAAGGCGAGGCCATGTTTTTGTGCTGCTCCAAGGGTGTGAAGAGGAAAGACAGACTTGTGCAGTACATCATGAGTTAGATGCTCAGCAGCTCGTGTGAGGCATCAACAAATGCATACAGAAACCAGCTATAATGTATTCCTCATTTCCTTAACAGTACTGAGCTAACAGTCACATCTTGTGTCTCAGGCCCTAGAGCAGAAATGAAACTATATGCTTACTTATCATGGGAACTATAAGACAAAATGTGGTACATTTTACTAACTTAAACTACCATTACACAACAATTAAGTAATTCACACATCTAAGAACTCCCACATAATTGTGCCATTACAAAGCAAAAGTAGATTCCTCTCAGATGTACTGAATTTTACCATTTAAGCTACTCAAGAATGTTGGTCTTTTAGTAATTGCCACAATACCCACAAACACATAATGTGCTATTTCAGTTAAAATGAAATGCAGAGTCTCTGGCTGTGAAAAAGCCCAAGTTGTGAGGTTAAAGGAAATGCTTCCATCCTCACACTTAACTATTATTTCATTAAAATGTGTCTGTTCTGAATATAAACCACCTCTTAATTACATTAGAACTGATTCAGCATAAAACTGTCACTGCAGAATGGCCTACTTAAAAAAGAGCCCATATTTGGAACATGCATGATTAAACTAAAAACCACACACACACACACAAACAAATGCATCAGGACTCTTAAGTAATTTGCACACAGCCCCTTCAAATCACACAAAGCTTAAGAAATGCACAGAAAACTTCCTGAGGATTCCTGACTTGGACGTAACTAGCAAAGTAATTCAGTGATATTACAGAGTGCTTAAGTACAAGATAAAAATCATCGTTAAAATTATTATGAGAACTAAGAAACAAATCATCTGTAAAATTATTATGAAAATTAAGAAAATTCTTGGAAACTGTTACATATAGTCTGCATAATATACACGTTTTGAGTAATATTCGCTAGAATAACAGAATTTTACTCCAAAATATCAGACTATGTCAGTACAACTGTTGCAATGAACAGTAAGGCTGCTTCCTGTTTGCCTCAAACTTTTCACTGGGATTTTAAAATGCAACACACATACAAGACAGGGTGCATTTTAACACAGCACAATTATCTACACGTTATATCCTTTTTAACTTGTGTAGTGTGATGGACAAAGAAACAGCCAACTTCTCATCACTTTTGAAAGTCTAACTAATCAAAAAAGGAACACAAATTAAAACAAGCCACTAGCAGTTAAACATGCCAGACCATTCAACCCATCCTCGACAATATTTTATAAACACACTATCTGAAACCCCTAATTTTAAAATTTGCTGATTTAATAAAGATGTTTTTTAACACCTTTTGAATTATCACTTGACATAGGCAAACACACATTTCTGTAAAAGAAAACAAACCATGTTAACATGTTCACAGTTACAAACATTATACATCACATACATTGATTTATACAATTATTATAATCAAGCCAATATTAAATAGATTACTCAAATCCTGCATTTCCCTAAATCTAACTGCTCCTCCAAAAATTATTCTGCATGAATTGTTCCCACAATTTCCATTTTTTTCTATGTAATTTGCTCCTATCCTTTCCTAAAGATCCCGCTTGGAGTTCTTTTATCTCTGTCACCACTTCCAATGCAGTTGGTTTAGACACTGATTTGCATTTTCCAGTAACTGCTTTTTTGGCAGTCACCAGAATTAAACTTAACAAGGCCTTACAATTCACTTCCTGTATTCCAGCTCAAAAAACATTTCCTAAGTTACACCCATTTGATTTAATAAAGGGCTCCAAAATTCATCCCTTGGCTGTGTGAATAGATTCCTGTGTACAGCATGTGGTTGATAAGACCCCCCACTTAGTAAGGGATTCTTGGGAATTTTGGGGTTTAATAAAAAAAGTTATGGACAGAGAACATTATCTTTTTAACTATAGATGTCAAAGATTTGTTCACCAGTATTCCCAAGGGGGAGGGTCTCATGTTGTTTGAACAAGTGTTATTTCAGGAATCTAAACTGGAACATGGCATGGCTACACTGATCTGTGAGATGATGAGCATTGTCTTAGACAATAATTTTTTATGGTTTGAGGGAGAGTACTATCAACAGATCAGGGGTGTAGCCATAGGGGCAGTGTGTTCGTCTGTGTATGCCAACTTGGTCCTTCTGGGTTGGGAGAATCAGTATGTATTAAATTATCCTTTTTGGGGTACTTTCAAGTTGTATGTATGTTATTTGGACGACATTATTATCCTCTGGGAGAGTAGTGAGTCTGAAATTCCTAGGTTTATTCAGTATTTGAATTCCAGCATGGATTTTTTTGGATTTTACATATCAGTATGATACCAAAGGTATAAATTACTTGGATACTTATATTTCGAAAGGAATTGATGCTTCTAGGTCTAAAATATATAAGGACACTTTTTGCAATGCATATTTGCATTTTCAAAGTAACCACCCCATGGGACAAAAGAGGTGTATTGTTAAGGGTCAGGCCAACAGGGTGGCCCGTATGACTTGGGCTCTGAACTAGAAAAGGTTTCTAGCATGTTCCAAGATAGGGGATACCCCAGATATTTAGTGGAAGACATTTTGAACGAAGTATATGCGAAATGGGGTGTTTTTTTATAAACCACTCCTGGGGTGGGTTTTACAACAAGTGTGAACCATTCCAGGGATGGTCTTCAGACAAAAAGGTTTGAAAAAACGTGTGTACTGCAGTACAACTGGAATACCAATATTATAAAAAAGGGACGGAACCTAACTGGAATATTTTTAGAACAAACAGGGGCATTTTCAACAAAGTGGAAGAGAAACCAATGTTTATTAACAGGATGGTCTAAACCTGAAAAAACATTGTGAAAAGAAAATAGATAGGACTGAGGTGGTGAGTTTAGACACTAGACCATGTGGCATGTGTGCACAATGCCCATACTTTAACAGGCAGGTTAGTTTGGTTTTGAACAATAACTTGAAAAGTAAAATTACATTCAAGAAGGGAAATTGTAATACCACTGGATTAGTTTATTTGGCAGTATGTGTGTCATGTACTCACTAATATGTGGGAAAAACAGAACATATGTTAAAAATAGAGTGTATGAACAACAATGATATATAAAAAAGCATAAATTGTCCAGTGCTTTGTACAAGCATTCCCTCACTTGTACAGGGTTTGTGAAATTTGTGTTTGGAATATTGGACATTGTCAAAATGAACCCTAGGAGTGGAGATTGGAAGAACTTATTAAAGAAAAGAGAAACTCAGTGGCAGCTTAAATTAGCTGCAATGTTTCCACCCGGTCTGAATGAGACTGCTTCTGTTGCTCCCATGTTGTTGGAAAGGGCTAATAGATTTTAGTAATAAATATATATATATATATATATATATATATATATATATATATATATATATATATGTAATTTTAAACATGATATATTTAAGTATTTGAATTTGGGTTTCACATTACTATAAGTAAGTAGGTACTATATGTTTACATGTGAATTTTAGTAGGGTTTTTGAATGTATTCAACATTTTTATGACATGGTTTCTTTAATGTTATGTAAAAAATGTTTGGAATTAATGAGGTTCAATTATGATGTCTTTAAGTGAAAGTATTTAAATGGTTCATTTTTAGTAGGAAGTTGTATTTTGATAAAGTCTCTTGCAGGAGATGAAAGCGCTCAATACTAATAAATTACTGGATTTTTATTTTTACTTCCTGAGTGCATTTTCTACAAGGATGGTATTTCAGTTATTTTAGTGACATTTGTGTGTTTTTTACTCGGTGTGGTGTTCCTTGGTGTTTGTATACATTTTGCACACCTACACTATCTTTTTCAGTGGCTAAATGGATACTTTAGATGCCTTCAATCTTTCTGGGACTGATGTTACCGAAGAGGCCAAAGCGGTGGTAAAGCAGCTAGGGTTGGAAGTCTCTCAGTTGAAAGGGGAGCTTACCAAATTAATTAAGGTTTTTACTCAGAAGGAAAACTGTTCATGCCTAGCCACTGGACAGTATTTTATGGGTACACAGTCCCATTTACATTCTAATAGCCATGGTTCTACGAGTACTCAGGCATGTTCCATTTTAAATCACCTCCTGGTGATTTTAGAGGAAACAATGCTATTGGCTATGCTGGTCTCATGGAGTTGATCTGGGACTGCAACAGGAAGCGACTGTGGCTTCTGAGGTAAGGAGCCACAATTTGGTGAATTCTTCTACTTTTTCTACTTCTCCACCCCAGGACATTCATTTATCAACAAGGGGTGCTTAATCGCCCTAATTCAGCTGACGGCAGTCGTCCGTTGCATGGTACTGTTCATTACAACAGAAATGTTGCTGATTATAGTAATAATGCTGTTAATGGTGGTTCTGGTACCTCGCGAAGGTGGGCAGATGAGGTATCAGGTCCTGGGGATGTTAATGCAAAATTTTCCACCATATTGAGTAAGCAGTTCAACTTTTCTGGGGATGGTGCAGTTCCAATAGAGTGCATTGGTGAAAGTGAAGGGATTGAAGCATGCTCTATTAAGGACTTGATTTATCGGCTTGAAAAGAGACTGTTCAAACTCAAAACTTTACAGATGGACACTGCATATTTGAATCAATGTATTAGTTTAAAAATTATACCACAAGGGTTAAGATTGTATAAATTCCCCTTTGGTATAACATACAATGAAGAAATTGTTGATGAATTTGTGCATTTTTTTGATGAAATAGGGTTGAAGTTGCTTAGAAAAACAGTGTTCTACTATGAAAAGCAAAAAGATGTGATAGCAAAAGAGGTAGATGTTTTGGATAACAAAATTAAAGCAGATTTGTTGTTTTTTCAGTACAATGCAATGTATTTCAAAGTGCTTAATAAATGCATGCTGGATAGGGACCAGAAAAGTTATTTAAACAATTAATTAACAACAAATGTTATGTTCCTTATGGGGAAAAAGTTAGAAATTCTAGTAGTTATAGTGAAGTGGTTAGAAGAGGTGAGACTTGGAACCTGGATGGAGAAATGGGGGAGGGGGGAACAGGATTTTCCAGTAGTCAGACGCTCGGAGAGACTAGCACAGCATTTCACGGAGAAGGGGGAATACAGCAAGAGTTATTACCCACCAAGGAGGAATGCATACCCCACTGGGAACAGATACAGGAATTAGCATACACAAGGCAGGACATTGTGAAAACAAAGGATGGGTTTACTATACATAATTTCACAGATAGAAATATTACTGATGATTACTTCCATTTATTTTCCAAGGGAATTAAGTTCATTCCCTCTTACAAGGATGAATTAGTAGATAATATTTTTGCACTAAAGATGTATACCAGGAAATTAAATTTTGAAATCATGTTGGGTAACAAGGAAAATGAAAATAAAGTGAGTTCTAATAAACCTATTTCTTTACCTAAAAAAAGAAGTACCTATAATCCACCCCTGCACCCCTTAGTAGAAACATATGAAAAGCTTGTTCTGGAAAATATTTATGGCATGGCTCAGGGTTACAAGAGGAAACAGGATAACTTAACAGAGGGAGAATATAACCTCTTGTTAGACTTAAGGAAAGACAAACAGATTTGTGTCATGCTTCCAGACAAAGAGGGAGGGGTAGTGCTATACAAAAGTTTAGATTATTTGAATGAGATGCAGAATTTACTTTTTGATGAGACTACCTATTTGGGTATTTCTAGAAATCAAATTAATATTTCCTTTTCTAGGACTGATTCATATCTTGAGGAATATCTGCTGGATGGAAGAATTGATGATGAGCTATATGACTTTTTGTACAGAAGGGACCCTGTGATAACGTTTTTTTTTCAGTATACCCAAGATTCATAAAGTTTTGAAACCACCATTTAGATCTATTGTGGCAGCCAGGGGCTCCAAAATTCATCCCTTGGCTGTGTTAATAGATTCCTGTGTAGAGCATGTGGTTGATAAGACCCCCCACTTAGTAAAGGATTCCTGGGAATTTTTGGGTTCAATAAAAAAAGTTATGGACAGAGAACATTATCTTTTTAACAATGGATGTCAAAGATTTGTTCACCAGTATTCCCAAGGGGAGGGTATCATGTTGTTTGAACAAGTGTTATTTCAGGAATCTGAATTGGAACATGGCATGGCTACACTGATCTGTGAGATGATGAGCATTGTCTTAGGCAATAATTTTTTATGGTTTGAGGGAGAGTACAATGAAGAGAGATCAGGGGTGTAGCCATGGGGGCAGTGTGTTCGCCTGTGTATGCCAACTTGGTCCTTCTGGGTTGGGAGAATCAGTATGTATTAAATTATCCTTTTTGGGGTACTGTCAAGTTATATGTACATTATTTGGATGACATTTTTATCTTCTGGGAGGGTAGTGAGTCTGAAATTCCTAGGTTTATTCAGTATTTGAATTCCAGCACGGACTTTTTGGATTTTACATATCAGTATGATACCAAAGGTATAAATTACTTGGATACTTATATTTTGAAAGGAATTGATGCTTTTAGGCCTAAAATATATTGAAAGGACACTTTTTGCAATGCATATTTGCATTTTCAAAGTAACCACCCCATGGGACAAAAGAGAAGTATTGTTAAGGGTCAGGCCATCAGGGTGGCCCGTATGGCTTCGCATTTGGAGGACTTGGGCCCTGAACTAGAAAAGGTTTCTAGTATGTTCCAAGATAGGGGATACCCCAGATATTTAGTAGAAGAAATTCTGAACGAAGTATATGTGAAATGGGGTGTTTTTTTATAAACCACTCCTGGGGGTGGGTTTTACTACAAGTGTGAACCATTCCAGGGATGGTCTTCAGACTAAAAAAGGTTTGAAAAAACTTGTGTACTACAGTACAACTGGAATACCAATATTATAAAAAAAGTGACGGAACCTAACTGGAATATTTTTAGAACAAACAGGGACATTTTCAACAAAGTGGAAGAGAAACCAATGTTTATTAACAGGATGGGTCTAAACCTGAAAAAACATTTTGAAATGAAAATAGATAGGATTGGGGTGGTGGGTTTAGGCACTAGACCATGTGGCATGTGTGCACAATGCCCATACATTAACAAGCAGGTTAGTTTGGTTTTGAACAATAACTTGAAAAGTAAAATTACATTTAAGAAGGGAAATTGTAATACCACTGGATTAGTTTATTTGGCAGTATGTGTGTCATGTACTCACTAATATGTGGGACAAACAGAACGTATGTTAAAAATAGAGTGTATGAACAACAATGATATATAAAAAAGCATAAATTGTCCAGTGCTTTGTACAAGCATTCCCTCACTTGTACAGGGTTTGTGAAATTTGTGTTTGGAATATTGGACATTGTCAAAATGAACCCTAGGAGTGGAGATTGGAAGAACTTATTAAAGAAAAGAGAAACTCAGTGGCAGCTTAAATTAGCTGCAATGTTTCCACCCGGTTCTGAATGAGACTGTTTCTATTGCTCCCATGTTGTTGGAAAGGGCTAATAGATTTTAGTAATATATATATATATATATATATATATATATATATATATATATGTAATTTTAAACATGATATATTTAAGTATTTGAATTTGGGTTTCACATTACTATAAGTAAGTAGGTACTATATGTTTACATGTGAATTTTAGTAGGGTTTTTGAATGTATTCAACATTTTTATGACATGGTTTCTTTAATGTTATGTAAAAAATGTTTGGAATTAATGAGGTTCAAGTATGATGTCATTAATTGAAAGTATTTAAAATGGTTCATTTTTAGTAGGAAGTTGTATTCTGATGAAGTCTCTTGCAGGAGATGAAAGCGCTCAATACTAATAAATTACTGGATTTTTATTTTTACTTCCTGAGTGCATTTTCTACAAGGATGGTATTTCAGTTATTTTAGTGACATTTGTGTGGTTTTTACTCGGTGTGGTGTTCCTTGGTGTTTGTATACATTTTGCACACCTACACTATCTTTTTCAGTGGCTAAATGGATACTTTAGATGCCTTCAATCTTTCTGGGACTGATGTTACCGAAGAGGCCAAAGCGGTGGTAAAGCAGCTAGGGTTGGAAGTCTCTCAGTTGAAAGGGGAGCTTACCAAATTAATTAAGGTTTTTACTCAGAAGGAAAACTGTTCATGCCTAGCCACTGGGCAGTATTTTATGGGTACACAGTCCCATTTACATTCTAATAGCCATGGTTCTACGAGTACTCAGGCATGTTCCATTTTAAATCACCTCCTGGTGATTTTAGAGGAAACAATGCTATTGGCTATGCTGGTCTCATGGGAGTTGATCTGGGACTGCAACAGGAAGCGACTGTGGCTTCTGAGGTACGGAGCCACAATTTGGTGAATTCTTCTACTTTTTCTACTTCTCCACCCCAGGACATTCATTTATCAACAAGGAGTGCTTAATGGACCTAATTCAGCTGACGGCAGTCGTCCGTTGCATGGTACTGTTCATTACAACAGAAATGTTGCTGGTTATAGTAATAATGCTGTTAATGGTGGTTCTGGTACCTCGCGAAGGTGGGCAGATGAGGTATCAGGTCCTGGGGATGGTAATGCAAAATTTTCCACCATATTGAGTAAGCAGTTCAACTTTTCTGGGGATGGTGCAGTTCCAATAGAGTGCATTGGTGAAAGTGAAGGGATTGAAGCATGCTCTATTAAGGACTTGATTTATCGGCTTGAAAAGAGACTGTTCAAACTCAAAACTTTACAGATGGACACTGCATATTTGAATCAATGTATTAGTTTAAAAATTATACCACAAGGGTTAAGACTGTATAAATTCCCCTTTGGTATAACATACAATGAAGAAATTGTTGATGAATTTGTGCATTTTTTTGATGAAATAGGGTTGAATTTGCTTAGAAAAACAGTGTTCTACTATGAAAAGCAAAAAGATGTGATAGCAAAAGAGGTAGATGCTTTGGATAACAAAATTAAAGCAGATTTGTTGTTTTTTCAGTACAATGCAATGTATTTCAAAGTGCTTAATAAATGCATGCTGGATAGGGACCAGAAAAGTTATTTAAACAATTAATTAACAACGAATGTTATGTTCCTTATGGGGATAAAGTTAGAAATTCTAGTAGTTATAGTGAAGTGGTTAGAAGAGGTGAGACTTGGAACCTGGATGGAGAAATGGGGGAGGGGGGAACAGGATTTTCCAGTAGTCAGACGCTCGGAGAGACTAGCACAGCATTACACGGAGAAGGGGGAATACAGCAAGAGTTATTACCCACCAAGGAGGAATGCATACCCCACTGGGAACAGATACAGGAATTAGCATACACAAGGCAGGACATTGTGAAAACAAAGGATGGGTTTACTATACATAATTTCACAGATAGAAATATTACTGATGATTACTTCCATTTATTTTCCAAGGGAATTAAGTTCATTCCCTCTTACAAGAATGAAGTAGTAGATAATATTTTTGCACTGAAGATGTATACCAGGAAATTAAATTTTGAAATCATGTTGGGTAACAAGTAAAATGAAAATATAGTGAGTTCTAATAAACCTATTTCTTTACCTAAAAAAAGAAGTACCTATAATCCACCCCTGCACCCCTTAGTAGAAACATATGAAAAGCTTGTTCTGGAAAATATTTATGGCATGGCTCAGGGTTACAAGAGGAAACAGGATAACTTAACAGAGGGAGAATATAACCTCTTGTTAGACTTAAGGAAAGACAAACAGATTTGTGTCATGCTTCCAGACAAAGAGGGAGGGGTAGTGCTATACAAAAGTTTAGATAATTTGAATGAGATGCAGAATTTACTTTTTGATGAGACTACCTATTTGGGTATTTCTAGAAATCAAATTAATATTTCCTTTTCTAGGACTGATTCATATCTTGAGGAATATCTGCTGGATGTAAGAATTGATGTTGAGCTATATGACTTTTTGTACAGAAGGGACCCTGTGATAACGTTTTTTTCGGTATATCCAAGATTCATAAAGTTTTGAAACCACCATTTAGATCTATTGTGGCAGCCAGGGGCTCCAAAATTCATCCCTTGGCTGTGTTAATAGATTCCTGTGTAGAGCATGTGGTTGATAAGACCCCCCACTTAGTAAAGGATTCCTGGGAATTTTTGGGTTCAATAAAAAAAGTTATGGACAGAGAACATTATCTTTTTAACAATGGATGTCAAAGATTTGTTCACCAGTATTCCCAAGGGGAGGGTATCATGTTGTTTGAACAAGTGTTATTTCAGGAATCTGAATTGGAACATGGCATGGCTACACTGATCTGTGAGATGATGAGCATTGTCTTAGAAAATAATTTTTTATGGTTTGAGGGAGAGTACTATGAACAGAGATCAGGGGTGTAGCCATGGGGGCAGTGTGTTCGCCTGTGTATGCCAACTTGGTCCTTCTGGGTTGGGAGAATCAGTATGTATTAAATTATCCTTTTTGGGGTACTGTCAAGTTATATGTACATTATTTGGATGACATTTTTATCTTCTGGGAGGGTAGTGAGTCTGAAATTCCTAGGTTTATTCAGTATTTGAATTCCAGCACGGACTTTTTGGATTTTACATATCAGTATGATACCAAAGGTATAAATTACTTGGACACTTATATTTTGAAAGGAATTGATGCTTTTAGGCCTAAAATATATAGAAAGGACACTTTTTGCAATGCATATTTGCATTTTCAAAGTAACCACCCCATGGGACAAAAGAGAAGTATTGTTAAGGGTCAGGCCATCAGGGTGGCCCGTATGGCTTCACATTTGGAGGACTTGGGCCCTGAACTAGAAGAGGTTTCTAGTATGTTCCAAGATAGGGGATACCCCAGATATTTAGTAGAAGAAATTCTGAACGAAGTATATGTGAAATGGGGTGTTTTTTTATAAACCACTCCTGAGGGTGGGTTTTACTACAAGTGTGAACCATTCCAGGGATGGTCTTCAGACTAAAAGGTTTGAAAAAACTTGTGTACTACAGTACAACTGGAATACCAATATTATAAAAAAAGTGACGGAACCTAACTGGAATACTTTTAGAACAAACAGGGACATTTTCAACAAAGTGGAAGAGAAACCAATGTTTATTAACAGGATGGGTCAAAACCTGAAAAAACATTTTGAAATGAAAATAGATAGGATTGGGGTGGTGGGTTTAGGCACTAGACCATGTGGCATGTGTTCACAATGCCCATACATTAACAAGCAGGTTAGTTTGGTTTTGAACAATAACTTGAAAAGTAAAATTACATTCAAGAAGGGAAATTGTAATACCACTGGATTAGTTTATTTGGCAGTATGTGTGTCATGTACTCACTAATATGTGGGAAAAACAGAACATATGTTAAAAATAGAGTGTATGAACAACAATGATATATAAAAAAGCATAAATTGTCCAGTGCTTTGTACAAGCATTCCCTCACTTGTACAGGGTTTGTGAAATTTGTGTTTGGAATATTGGACATTGTCAAAATGAACCCTAGGAGTGGAGATTGGAAGAACTTATTAAAGAAAAGAGAAACTCAGTGGCAGCTTAAATTAGCTGCAATGTTTCCACCCGGTCTGAATGAGACTGTTTCTATTGCTCCCATGTTGTTGGAAAGGGCTAATAGATTTTAGTAATATATATATATATATATATATATATATATATATATATATATATATATAATTTTAAACATGATATATTTAAGTATGTGAATTTGGGTTTCACATTACTATAAGTAAGTAGGTACTATATGTTTACATGTGAATTTTAGTAGGGTTTTTGAATGTATTCAACATTTTTATGACATGATTTCTTTAATGTTATGTAAAAAATGTTTGGAATTAATGAGGCTCAATTATGATGTCATTAATTGAAAGTATTTAAATGGTTCATTTTTAGTAGGAAGTTGTATTCTGACGAAGTCTCTTACAGGAGATGAAAGCGCTCAGTACTAATAAATTACTGGAGTTTTATTTTTACTTCCTGAGTGTATTTTCTACAAGGATGGTATTTCAGTTATTTTAGCGACATTTGTGTGTTTTTTACTTGGTGTGGTGTTCCTCGGTGATTTAATAAAGATGTTTACAAAAGAAAGCAGCAAGCTCTTCAAGTGTAATAATTCCAAATAACAAAATACATGTCCAATTTATGGTGGGTTCACGGCAATGCTATGTAACATTTTCCTTGATTGCTTTCCACTTTGGGATTTCGTTTAACATACATGATAGGGGTGTAGTCAGTATTTTCTTTGACTTTCTAAAGGAAATCAACAAGTATGTTACATAGTCCCACACAACACAAGTCTTTAATTATACATGCAGCAGCAGTTATATTAATGTTACATAGTCCCACACAACACAAGTCTTTAATTATACATGCAGCAGCAGTTATATTAATGTTACATAGTCCCACACAACACAAGTCTTTAATTATACATGCAGCAGCAGTTATATTAATGTTACATAGTCCCACACAACACAAGTCTTTAATTATACATGCAGCAGCAGTTATATTAATGTTACATAGTCCCACACAACACAAGTCTTTAATTATACATGCAGCAGCAGTTATATTAATGTTACATAGTCCCACACAACACAAGTCTTTAATTATACATGCAGCAGCAGTTATATTATGCCTTTCTTACCTCTACTGCACTCTAAAGTAGGCTTTTGCTTACTTTGATGTTTGCACAAAATGTTTATGCAAGTGCATTCACAATGTCCTGTCAATGGATAAGATGGCGGGGCTTTGGGTGGTGGCGGTCTCTCCAGCTCCTGATGTAAGTGTTGTATTTTTCTGTCTGTGATTTGTTGGAAGGACCGTTCGGTTGGGTCAAGTATGCGGTTGACTGCAGCTGTGATGCCCATGGTGTCTGTAGTGTCCTTTTTGATTTGCCTTTTTTTTTTTTTTTTTTTTTTGGAATTGTTGGGCTGATCACGAAGCTTGGGCCTTGGGTGTCGAATTGAACGGATGCAGAGTGCGGAGGGGGGACTCTCGGTTGCTGGGTTCAGTTGAGGGGAATCAGAGCTGGATTTCTTTGGTCAAAGGAAGCCTGGTTGGATTTGGAAGCTGCTGATGATGTCGTAAATGGAGATGGTGTCTGTGTTGGTGTAGATAGTGAGGACTGAGGGACGATTGTTGGACTGGTTGTGGCTGTTTGGGCCTACAGGTAGTGGCTGTCATGTCAAATGCTGGTGCCAGAATTCTAGTTTTTGCCTGTCGGTTTTTGTTTTTGGAATCAGACTTGGTCTGTGGTGTCAGACGAGCCCGGACTTGTGACTTTTGGTTGTTGTTGATGTTGGAGAGGGTGATGGTGGTAGTGTGAATGAAGTGGATTGCTGCAGTCATGCAGCACTGCATAGTGCATGGTTGCTTACGTACCTTATGTTTGGCTCCATCACTGTTGCTGTCATTGCTGCTGTATTTGTGTATTTTTTTGTTTCTGTGTTGCTATGCTTTCTGTTTGCACATGAGCTTGGAGAAATGCAATTTCGTTCAGATGTGCACTTGTGTATGTGTAAATGACAATACAATTTCTTTTCAACCTTTTGACTTTGGATGATCACCTCATTAATCACTGGTAGCATGCTGCATTAATAATCTTTCCTTTTGAGTAATGTGATGTAGAACTTTTACATAACGTTTAAGATTAAGCTTCTTCGTAAGTATGGAAGACTGATGAGAACAGTATGCATCTTCTGTACATCACTTAATATGCAGTTATTTCTGTGACTAGGGTAATTTTACATTTTATGTATCCAGGAAGCTTTTTTTTTTTAACAACTGCTTTGAGTTCACGTATACAGAAGTTTATCATTTCAGGGAACGCACTGATGGTATCCTGGTCTGAAATCTCAAGACTGTTTTCAAATGTACTTCCTGCACCACAGTTTCCACTACTTAAGTCTAGTAACAATGGTTTGATTTTAGTCTTAGGCTAAATATGATGGTATCATAATCTGTTTTAATTACAGACATTATACCTGTCAGCAGCAACAGAAAGGTCAAACACTGATTTATTAGTTCAATATCTGACATCTAGGTTATTTTCCACCATTTGTTCCACACTGTTTGATTAACAGTCAGTTAATGTTTGGTCATTTATTTGTCACAGAGTAGTTTTCTCAGTCAATATATGGGCAGTTAAAGTCTTCCACAAGGACTGTATTTTCTCTGATGTCTACATCCTGGAGTTTATTCAGCTCAAATAGTAAAAAAGTGACACACAGACAAGCCAATTAGTAAAAACTACAATAAAAACAAAGCCAAGCTAGAGTTTTCACCGTGTGATACCTTAAACCTCCTGTAATAGAAGTACATGGGCTATATGCAAATGACCCCATAAGGACATCAAGTGTCTCAGCTATATGGCTTCTGAAGGTCCATGAATTTTTACTTTTTCTTTTTAAGTCTTTGTAGGCATTCAGGGGGCTTAATGTGTTTATGTCTATAATGGTTAAAAGAATGGCAAAGGTGATGCCAAAACTGATAGATATGGATCAGTCTGGTTTTCTGGAGTGGAAGCCAGCATTTGACAACATTAACAGGACACTAATGGTCCAGAGCGAAGCAGAATCTAAGAAAATACCACTGTTGTTGGTGGGTCTTGATGCAGAGAAAGCATTCAACACAGCAAACTGGGAGTTTATGAGCAGGGCAATGGAAGTATTTGCATTCCTTGATAAAATTATAAGGTTGATTAAGGAGATATTTGAGGGATCTGTGATGAAAATTAAAGTGGATGGGTTCCTCTCTGATAAATTCTGTTTAAGCAGAGGAACCAGGCAGGGGTGTCCTCTTTCCCCTTTGTTATTTGCGTTATATTTAGAAATATTGGCAAAGAAAATAAAAGGATTCAGAAATTCAAGGATATGATTAGGATGGTAGTCAAGAAAGGCTGGCTTTGTTGGGGCTATATTACATTGCCAAAATCATATTCCGGCGAACATCTATTCACTGACACCTAATCAGTGAAAATAACTTCAGTGATTCGCTGAATTTACTAAGGACAAGGATATACTTACCTGAAGAACAATCGAGCAATATCTACGTCAACTGAACCCACCCAATGTGGAGGGCTTTACCCTTTACTAACTAACTATATATATATATATATATATATATATATATATATATATATATATATATATATACCAACTCTGAGATCACATTACAGTGGGGAAAATGGTAAATTTCTGTTGCTGACAAGCTATGTCCTTGTCCTTAGTAACTTCAGCAAATCACTGAAGCGATTTTCGCTGATTAGGTGTCGGTGAATATGTGTTCACTTACTTTATTTTACTGCATTTGTTTACCAGGAAAGTCCACTGGGCCTAAAAGAGCCCATTTTCAGTGGAGGCCTGGGGAGAAAAGCTCCGACAAGAACATAGATACAGAAAAAAATTAAACATTAATTGGTACAAAAGTAGAAACAGTGTTACACATAGTGATTACAGGAATATATACAGAATATATACATAAAAGCAGGAATTTAGTTGGTTTGATTACAGTAACATATACAGAATATATATATAAAATCAGGAATCTACTTGGTTTGACTGCAGTAATATACATAGAATATATACATAAAAACAGGAATTTAGCTGGATGACAGATTAATTCAATCAGAGAGGTATAAACAGAGATATATTAATCAGCATTATAGTACCAGTATCAACAAGTGATGAGAAAATAATAAATATGGAGAAAATACCATCAGTCAGTAGTAGCAAAAAGCATAGGAGTTTAACTATCATAAACGGAGAGGGAAGAGGTTAGGTTATAGAGCAGGAACATAGCCAGGAAGAGCTGAGATGATTTTTCAGTATGTGTTTGAAGGTGGTGGTGTTGCCTTGTTTCTTACAAAAGGTGGAAGTGAGTTCCATAGTTTGGCGACAGTGAAGGAGAAGAGGAGCAGGCCAGCAGTTAAGGTGGGCTTTTCTACTTTTAGAAGTAAATGACTTTCAGATCTTAGTTGCCTGCTGGGTTGGTATTTGGCAAGTAGAGTCAAGAGAGCAAGGCAGTCTGTGGGTCTGTAGATTATTTTGTGCACTGCAGTTAGTTGGGTGAATGAGAGATGGTGGGGGAATTCCAGCCAGGCTAATTGTTTCAGTGAGTTACAGTGGTGGGACGAGAATTTGGCCTTGGTGGCAAATTTGGCTATTCTGTTGTAACACATACCAAGTATGGATTTTGTAGCATGTTGGATATTAGTGAGGAGAGGGGCACCGTAAAGGAAAGAGGGTAATAAAAAGATGGTTGCAAGAGTTTGTCTAGTCGAGAGGCTAAGAACGTGTTGGTGCCTGTATGGCATACTGAGCTTTTGGTGTGTTTTTTTTATATATTATTGTTTATGTGTAGGACAAAGTTAAGGTTTTCTTCTATAATAATGTCTAGTAATTTAGTGTGTGGAGCAACTCCTATAGTAGTATTGTCCTGTGCTTGTATAGTGAAGAGCTTTTTATTCAGGGAGTGGTTTTCTTAGGGATAAAAAGTACTAGTTTTGTTTGTTTTTACATTTATGGCAAGATGATTGTTAAGCATCCAAAATTCAGTACAGTTGAGGGCATTCTGGGTGATTTGCTGGAGTTCAAATCTGGAATTTGTTGTGCATATTATTATAGTGTCACCAGCGTACTGGATTACTGAGAATTGTGGGAGAGTGGAGTGAAAGTTGTTAATAAAGATGCTAAATAAGACAGGACTAAGTATGGAGCCTTAGGGCACCCCTGTGGAAGTACTGAGGAAGGGAGAGTAAGAGTGTTGACATTTGGTGGACTGCTGCCTATTGGAGAGATAGCTATTGAACCACTGTAGGGTAGGTGGGAAAATGTGGAGGGTGGATAGTTTAGAGAGGAGGATGGTATGGGAAATGGTATCGAAAGTTTTGAAGAGGTCAAGGAAAAAAGCAATTATTTTGCCAGAATCTCATGCCCAGTTCTGTATCAAGGAAGGAGAGGAGTGCAGTAGTGATGCAGTGTCCTGGTTTGAAACCATGCTGAGTGGGTGATAGAAACTGATTTTTAAACAGGTGGTTGAGGAGTTGCATTTTTCCAGTATTTTAGAGAGGGGTGAGAGAACTGTTATGGGCCGATCGTTTGTGGTGTCTGTGTTGGTGCTGCCTTTGTGTAAGGGGAGAATTAATGCTTTTTTTCAGATGTCTGGGACAAAGGATTCTTTAATCAATCTTTTAATGAATATGCTGATGGGATAAGCTACCGAGTTTGCAGCTAGCTGTAGGAAGTGTGTGGGTAGCTTTGCAGGGACTAGAGTACAGAGTTTAAGCTTACGTAAACGTTTTTTATTATGTCAATGGGTATGGGGGAGTATTTTAGGTTAGAGTTGTGTGTAGGATTGTTTAATAGGATGGCTTGGTCATTAGCTGTCTTGGTGGTGGTGGTGTTAACCATAGAAAAGGTGGTGGTTAGGTTAGCTATAGTGTCAATGAAGTAGGAATTGAAGAGGGTGGCAAGTTCGTAGAGGTTTTGTGTGGGTCAGGGGATGGGTTGCTTTTAGAGCCTGAGTATAATAGGTGGTTGATGGAGGACCAGAAATTTTTGGGATCATCTTTCTGTTGGATTTGTAGGTGGAGGTAGTGGGCTTTGTTTCTCTCTGATTAGACATTTTGCTTGGTTATGGAGTTGCTTGTATCGTAGTAAGAGTTGAGGGGTCTTTGTTTTTCTGCCATGATTTCCAGATTTTATCCCTTGTGGACATGACTTATTTGGTGGATTTTGAGAACCAGCTTTCATGGTTATGTTTTATTTGTTTTTGGCGGGTGGGTGCTTGCCTATTTAGGATGTCTAGGGATGTTGAGTTAAAGAATTCAACAGCCTCATTAAGTGGTAGGGATTTGAAGGGTTCCCAATTTAGATTAGCTAAGGTTTCATTAAATATGGAACTTAGTCAAATTTCTGGTTGATTTGTATTGTTGTTGGCCTGGGGTTGGGGAACATTTGCATAGGATATATCCTGGGTGGTAGTTGCTAATGGTATTAGTTAGTATGCCTGCAATGGTGATATTGTTAGGGTGCAACACTAATATCCAGTCTACTGTGGAGCCCCAATTGTTATTTTTGTGGGTTCTGGTGATGTCTTCACTTAGTTGGGAGAAGTTGTAAAGGTTTAAGTTTTTTGAGGGGTTGTTATGGGCAATGTCTAGCCAATCAATGTTTATATCACCTAGGATGATGGTTTTATTATCTATTTTTTGAGATGTCCAAGCAAGTATGTTCTCTAATATTGGTATGTTAATCAGAAAAATAGCTACCACCAAATGCAAGTCTCCAAGCCCAAAAAACAAATATAGTCCAAATGCAAACAAACCAAAGAAGGACCAAGAGCAGGCTGCATATTCCAGTTTCAAAGTAGTTTATTCCAAAACAGACGACATCCAAACACAAAACATCACTAGCGCTTTCATAGGTGTGTACGCCACTTCGTCAGGTGTAACAATGTTTCATTTAAACATCATTTTATACTCTAGAAGTGCTGCAAAACAGCCAGTGACTGGTCACATGATATTTTTACTTTCACATGATATTTTAACTTAAAGCCACATACACATTTCCTTAAAGAAAGTGGTACAAATATAAAAGCATACATAATAATGTATTGAATATACATATGAAACTTTACTTAAAGTAATTAAAAAATATGTATATTAAACAATGCATATATTAAAAACTAATACTTAAAGTATAAACACATATGAAAAGCTTTTTATCAAAAAAATGGTCTCTTTTTTAAAATGAGCTTCAGAGGTATATGGTCATTTAAACCATGCCCACAGTCTGCTTTCAGTCTAACAATCCATTTGGCTTCTAAGGCCTCAGTTTTATTGCGGACATCGCCACCTCTGATATTTTCATTAACCCTTCCTATCACAATAAACTTAAAAATATGTCCATCATCATCGTCACTGACATGCTTAGAAAGTACACTAACTTTATCCCTTCTATTAATATGATATATTTGTTCTCTGATTCGATCTTTAAGTGCCCTATCAGTTTTCCCAACATAGAATTTAAAACATTTCAAGCAATGTGCAAGATATCAACACAAACAGTCACAGATGGAACGCCGAGGCTTGCAGGCAGTAAATGACTGCCGTATCACAAAAAACAGTTCAAAGCAGTTCAATCACGGCAGCGTGAGCTTCAAAGAAGCTTCAAATATACCACGAACACAACTCAGATATAATACCAGTGAAGGCAAGACAGGTAACCATAAATGTGCAGATAAGCTTCAAATCCAAGGACACATAAGCCACGAGCTCTACGATTTGAACGTTCTTTATTCAGTGAGCGCTTTCACCCCAGGCGGGTTTCTTCAGACTGTATAAAGAGTTAATTACAACACAGTCTATAAATACTCAGTAAAATCAGGTGATTAATTAAATCAATTGAAACACTATGCAAGGCTAAAAACTAACATTACAAACTATTTGTGTGTCATAGGTAAAACTAGCATGTAAAAACATATATATAAAGATATATATGTAAATATACTGAAAAGACAGTATAAGCAAAAATATTTAAAACACATAAATCTATGAGCTCCATACAAACATTTCATGCAATTATGTACTTACATCAACTATCCACTAGATGATGCTACATTGCATAGGAAATACTAATGTATAAAAACTAAAACGTAAAAATAAATAAATATGTGTGTGCTTTGGCCAGATTGGAGTCAATGTGTTCCTTTGATATAAATAAGAACTACAACCGGTTGACTATAAAAAAATTAAAATGGATGTTACCCTCTACAAAAATCAAAGAACAGTGGATAAAACCTTCCTGAGCCTTCTCTTTTTGAGAAAAGGTTGAAGGCTAACCTTATCATTAAGCCCTGGAAAAAGTTAGCCTTCAACCTTTTCAAAAGAAGGAAGGTTATCCACTGTTCTTTGATTTTTGTAGGAGGTAACATCCATTTTAATTCTTATTGTTAGTCAAAATTGGTTAGTTCTTATCATTATGAATTTAGGAACAATGACTCCAAACTGGTAGAAGCATACACATATGTATTTGTAACATTTTTACGTTTTAGTTTTATACATTAGTCCTATGCAATGTAGCACCATCTAGTGGATAGTTGATGTAAATACACAATTGCATTAATTGTTTGCATGGAGCTCATAGATATATGTGTTTTAAATATTTTTTTATACTGTCTTTTCAGTATATTTTTATATATATATATATGTTTTACATGCTAGTTTTACCTATGACACACAAATAGTTTGTAATGTATAGTGTTTCAATTGATTTAATTAATCACCTGATTTTACTGAGTATTTATAGACTGTGTTGTAATAACTCTTTATACAGTCTGAAGAAACCCGCCTGGGGTGAAACACTGAATAAAGAACGCTCAAATCTTATGATTTGAAGCTTATCTGCACATTTATGGTTACCTGTCTTGCCTTCACTGGTATTATATCTGAGTTGTGTTGTATTTTGAAGCTTCTTGAAGCTCACGCTGATTGAACTGCTTTGAACTGTTTTTGTGATACGCAGTCATTTACTGCCTGCAAGCCTCGGCGTTCCATCTGTGACTGTTTGTGTTGATTACTTTACATTTACGGAACGCTGTCCTTACGTTGGAGCTTCTGCTGTTGGTTTTATCTCAAATGTGCAAGATATACCACATGTTTAGTATTACATGTAGCAGAAATTTTAAAAGTGTATCCCTTTTTTCATCTGGGTGCATAAATTTAGTACTTGTGTTCAAGTAACTACAATAATTACACTGTCCACACACAGTTAAACCTTCATACTCTAAAGCTTTAAATTCATTCCTTAGAAAACATAGCTTCCTTTTAAGCGACAGCTCATTCTTAAACAAAAACCTAGGTTCATGGTCAATAACATTGCTAATGTCTTTGTCTGAGGTTAAAATACCTCACTTTTTCTTTACTATGCCCATATAGTTATATACATCAGATGAGCAGTATAGGGGCATCTTAAGTTTCCTTGTAGTATTAGTATTTTTAATGTTACTAGAAGCACTTCTGTCTGAGAAATAAGGTTTTGCAACTGAATCTCTAAGTTTGGCCACTTCCTGTACATTATTCTTTACAATCTTCTCATGATAACCTCTCTCTTAAATTTTTAATAACATTGTCAGTGCAATCTATAAAGTCTGCTTCCCTTCCATTGAGCATAGAAGCTCTAAAAGCTTGATTTTTTACAACATTCTTAAAAATGTGCTGAGGGCGCATGCTGTCATGTGACAAAAAAGTATTCACATGGCATGGTTTCTTGTATTGTTTTGTGTACAGCCTGTTGGTGTCATCCCTCAATATCGCTACATCAAGGAAGTTGATTTCATCTACAGAATTTATGGAAGTGAATTTTAAAAATGTGGTACTAGTATTAACATAACACACAAATTCAGATAACTGTTGTTTGTTTCCATTCCATAAAATAAAAAGGTTGTCCACAAATCTTCTAAAAATTGAAATATATTTACTGTAAGGACATTTTAACAAATATTCATCTTCCCAAACCACCGTAACGACATTGGTGTAGCTATTGGCACACGAAGTGTCCATAGCTACGCCACTGCTCTGCCAGTACAAGGTTTTTCCCAATACAAAAACATTACAGCATAGGACACTTTCAAGTAAAGCCTTTAGAAGTGAAATCTGCCTAACTTCAAAGTTAGAATAAGCCATAAGAAACTTTTCTATACTCTCAATTCCAATTTCATTTGGAATCACCATGAAAAGTGAGACCACATCCTTGGTAACAAGTAAGTAATCAGCATTAACACTGAATGTTTGTATATGGTCAAACAGATCTTTCAGAAAATGTTCAGTGTCCCTTAGGACTTGTGGTTGTTGTTGTTGTTCTTCTTAAGCCTTTTCCCGGTTAGGGGTCGCCACAACGGAACTCCGGTCTGCTAATGATGGCAGTAGATTTTTTTACGGGTGCCGAGGTGCCAGCTCGACACCCAATTTCATTCAAAAATGGCCTTAAATTCTTTTCTATGTATATAGAAATAGGCTCAGTAGACCATCCTCTCCCTGAGACTATAGGTCTTATTGGTGGATTAGTTTTACTTTTACGAACTTTAGGTAATCCCTGTATACAGGGAATAACAGGATGTTCTATAAGAAAAAAATTTATAGAGCTCATTAGTTATAAGACCTTCATTCAACAATGCTTTTAACATCTCTTTTATTTGATTAACCATTCTGTTTATTTTAACATTTGTAATTTGCATATAAAAACTGGTGTCTGCTAACATAATCTGCATAGCTTGTGTATACATACGAGAGTCCATGACAACAATAGGGCCCGCCTTATCAGCAGGCCTGATTACAATGCTAACATTTTCCTGCATGTTTATTAGGGCCTTCCTTTCATTCTTATTTAAGTTATTTTTCATATAACCTCTGTTGCCTTCAACACTCTGTATTTTATACACTTCTTGTATACACATTGTCTCAAATGCATGTATTAATGGATTAACTGGTGGTATAAATGACCTAGGTTTTCTAAACAAGTTCATTTCTCCACCTTTATTTTCAGCAAACAGCACTTTCAATGTTAAATCTCTACAAAACTTTTTTATATCAAAAATAACTTCAGTAATGTCAGAGTACCTACTTGGTATGAACGAAAGTTGTTATGGGCAATGTCTAGCCAATCAATGTTTATATCACCTAGGATGATGGTTTCATTATCTATCGTTTGAGATGTCCAAGCAAGTATGTTCTCTAATATTGGTATGTTGTTTCCAGGAGGAATATACAGAGCAATTATGCAAATGTTTTTATAGTTGTTAGTGGTGAGAGACATGGGCACACAGGTTCACAGCAACCTTTACATTTGATCACCATGTCTCTACAGTGGTAAGAAGGGCATCCTATATTGCTCATCTCATAAATAAGGGCATTGCTTCCAGAAAAAAAGTAGTTATAACCACCCTGTACTCTTCCCTCATCAGGCCAATAATTGAGTACAACCCCCCTTTTGGCATGCACCTTTCCAAGCACCGGCAGCAATTGGAGAGACCACAAAGGTCATACCTGATAGAACCAAAACAAGCTCCTCAAGGAAGAGCAAACCTGCCTGGTGGAAACCTGCCATTAACAGGCCTAAAAATAAGAGGAAGAAATTGCAATCTAAAAGTAAGAAGGAGTAAGCCCTAAACTGGAAACACTCCCTCCTCAGCTTAAACAAGCAAAAAAGACTTCTTCTGAAAGGCTCCAAAGCAGACTATGAATCCAAATTGGCTCCCTCAACTAAGGACAACTATAAGGCATTCTTTAGTTACATCCGTAACTTAAAAGGAAAGGCCCAGATTTGTGCCAAACTGGTAGTTAATGATACCACATATACTGAGCCTGTGGATACAGCTAACTTTTTAGTTGACAGGTTCTGTGAAAACTTCACTCCCCTGTCCTTGACACACGTATCCTAAGACACCCTACCACCTGTCACCTCCCTTGTATCTTGAAAAAGCATGCCATAAACGCCCTCTCTAAGGCCAAAAACACAGCATCTATGGGACCTCATAACATCCCAGGCTGTGTCCTATATGGACTCCAACAAGAATTAGCAACAACACTGTGTTCTCTTTTCAGTCATAGTTCAAGCACCAGCTTCATCCCAGCTGAATGGAAAATGGCCACCAGTATCCCCTTGCGCCAAAGATTGTACTTCCACTGACCCCAGGAACTAGAGACCTATTATTAGCCTGACTAGTCCTTTGAGGGAATCATCATGGACCTTATCAACAAAGATATAGGTAATCTCCAAACATCTGACTCTACTCATTTTCGATGTGTCAATGGGAGATAATGCCTGTTAATCTTGGTGGACATCTTCGAGACAGTCACCAAGGCACTGCACGAGGGGAAATCTGTGCATACAGCTTACACAGACTTAGCCAATTTGACACTACCCCCACTCAGGCATCACTGACAAACTCACCCAGCTAGGTATCAACTCTTATATTGTTAGATGGGTAGCTAACTGGCTCACTGATAGAATCCATTAGTCAAAACAGGGGAATCCACCTCCAACGGTAGACTTGTAACTAGTAGTGTTCCACAAGGATCAGTCCTGGGACCTCTACTGTTTGGAATCTATTTCTCTGAAGTACAAGCAAAAACTAAAGGTCTGTGGCTGACAAATTGTGCTGATGAATGCAAACTGGGAGTGGACATAGAATCTCCAAACTATGTCAACATCCTACAAGAGGGTCTTACACAAACAAATGATTTGGTGCCAAAGTCATGACCTTAAACTCGATGCAAAAAAAGTATTATCATCCTTTTTGGTAACAGCGATATTCCTGCTAACTACCACATCAATAGCAACACCCTAAAGTATGCAGCTGACAGGTTCTGTGAAAACTTCACTCCCCTGTCCTTGACAATCGTACCCCAAGACACCCCTACCACCTGTCTCTCGAAAGAGCATGCCATAAAAGCCCTCTCTAAGGCCAAAAACACAGCATCTATGGGACCTCATAACATCCCACGTTGTGTTTTACATGGGCTACATGCACTCAGTGATGAGAGACATGGGCACACAGGTTGACAGCAACCTTACCATTGATCACCATGTCTCCACAGTAGTAAGAAAGGCATCCTATATTGCTCATCTCTTGAGTAAGGCATTGCTTCCAGAACACAAAAGAAGTGATAACCTCCCTGTACTGTTCCCTCATCAGGACAATTATGGAGCACAACCTCCCTCTTGGTATGTACCTTTCCAAGCACTTGCAGCAACTGGAGAAACCGTAAAGGTTCCTCACAAGGAAATTTCAAGGTCTTCAGCATCTGTCCTATGTGGATCGTCTGAAATCACTGTCACTTTATTCTGTTTCATACAGACTACTCAAAGGCGATCTCTGCTTTGCATATAAGGCAATCTCTGACCGTGCTTTATTGTAAATGCTGCATATCTGCAAGTCAAATGGTACACGGGTTATTCGTTCTAAAGACCTTAACCTGGTGTGTGACATTAACAGAAGCTGCTGGAGAGACAGATTTGTCTCCCAGAGATTACCACACCTTTGGAACAGACTCCCACTTCATGTCAAACAGAGCATCTCAATGACGCTCTTCAAACAAAATCTGGACGATTAGATGGGTAACTGTAAATACACACTGGGGGTTCCACCTGTGTACCTCTTGGACTGGACAATAGGTGCTGATCGTGGAAATCAGTGAAGAACTTGGCTCGGCTTGCAAGGGCCCTGGAGCCATTAGTGTACTAACTTCCTGTGATAGCATTTTTTTTGTTAAATGTCTAGATCCAGCTTTTGGGTTACATGCATATACTGTTTGGCAGGTTAATCTTTTATAGAGTTGCTTCTTGTCATCTCCATTTGAACCTATGCTACATCTTAAAACACTTTTTGTTTTTTTGAAAGCCCTCACACAAAAACAGAAGCACACCCCAATATCCCGCTAAAGCTTATTAACTTAATCATAAGACACAAAACTATGTAAAACACTTTCTTTTCTTAATAGTGTTACATCTGTGTTGCATGGTTTTCTTTGCATGCTATTTTTTGATGTAATGGGGATTGTAAACAGGTGTTTTTATTTTTCTCCCCCCTTCTCTTTTTTCTTCTTGTGCAGTTTTGAGAAACATAGGCAATGTAATAATTAACAAAAAATAAAAAATAAAAAAAAGAGAAAAAAGAAGTTTGGTTAAGGGGGCATGTAATGTAATTTTTTTCATTCTTGCATGTGGAAATGACTGATTAAGGACCTTTGTTTTAAAACAGAAAGCAATTAAATAGAAAAAGAATATTGAATATTATAAGTTTTTTTTTCTAGCACTTGCACATATGTACACTAAGTAGCATTTCTGCAGCTGCTCTTCATGCCGCCATGGAGACAATCTGATAAAGAGAAACTGGAGATAGTCAGGTGGAAGGGTATTGGCTGAGGGAAAAGAAAAAAACAACAGAGAAATTGACAAGGACATAATGTTCCCTAAAAACAATTAGGGGTTTTCCCAGGTGTGACTGCTTTAAAGATAATGCAATACCAGTTAGACTTGAAGTAAAGTTCTCTCAGGTTTTCTGAAATGCAGTAGGGATACTAATATAAACATGTGCTTTTGTTTTTTCTTGTTCACCCTTCTCTCTTTTTCTTTGTCCAGTTTTGAGAAATGTAGGCATAGCAATGAAAAAAAAACGAGGAGGGGAAGAGATGGGGGAGAGTGGAAGGGTTTGGTTAAGAGAGTATGACAAAAGAAATATCAGTGTGCTTTTTCCCATGCTTGCATAGGGAAATGAGTAGGTAAAAACCCCAGGCATTATCCAGTAACACGTTTACTACAAAGCATGTAAATGGAAAAGAATACTGAATATTTTAATTGCAAGAGGGGTTCCAATAGTGATAGAAGAGGAATAAAAGAGAATAATGGAAGATGCATAGTACTAAGGGGCTATTGTCTAGGGAGGAGGATTACAATGGCATGCATTTACATCCCCCCTAAAACTGCTATAATGGAGATTAAGAATATTCTGGGAGAAATAGTCAGCTTTCATCAAGGAATATTACTTATAGGTGGAATTTGATTTGCAACAGTGAAGATGTGTCTGGGGGCCTAGAAGGGAAAATATAACAAGGGAGGGTAGGTTTTTGAAGAAATTTATGAAAATGTTTGGCAAGTAAGATGTGAATTCAGTTCTAGGAGTTTGGAGTGAATTTATATATTACTCACTGAGATACAAAACTGGGCTACGCTAGATAGACTTTATATCTCAGAGGAACATGTGCATTTAATTGAAGGTCTTGAAACGCACTCAATAACTATTTCAGATCATGCACCAATAATAATTAAAATAAAAATGCAAGGTAATAAAATGAAAATAAGACACTAGTGTTTTGCCACCTACAGGTTGAAAAGAGGGAACTTTAAGGAATGGGTTGTGAAATTAATTCAGGAGCCACTAGAGAAGATCGATTTATTTTCTGAAAACATAGCTAAGGAGTGGGATACAATTAAAGTGGTGTTTAAAACTAGGTTGGAAATAAAAGAAAGGTAGATATGGCTAAAGAGTAACACAAATTATTTAGATGGATTGACAAATGTTAAACTATTGCAAAATAGGGGGAATCTCTCAGAACAAGAAAAGGAGCAACTGCAGAATGCTAAACAGAAAATAAGAGATTACCTCAATATTATGCATGAGTTTAGAAAGATTGCTGTTAAGCAACTGTTTCCTGATTATTCTAGAGCACAAAAACTTCTAGCACAACAACTCAGGCAACAAAATGTGGAAAGGGTAATCACCAAGCTTAGGGAGCCTATAACAAGGAAGATAAGAGACTCTGTAGAAGTATTAGAAATATTTCAGAAATTTATGAAAATTTCTATAAAGCAGAAAAATATAAAAATCAAGAAAAGGTACAAATGAAAATGTTTATGGAAGAATTAAATATGCCAAAGCTAAAGGTAGAGGAGGCTCAATTACTAACAGTTAGGATAGGAAGGGATGAGATAAAAATGGCTATGTATAACCAGTCTATAGGAAAGTCCCCAGGAACAGATGGTGTTCCTGTGGAAACTTGAAAGTTAGGAGGGAAAAGCTGTTAAAAATCTGGAAGGTTTTGTTTAACAGTATTTTAAAAGGAGGTAAAGTACCAACATCCAGGAAGAAGGCGGTGGTAATGGTAATACCTAAAGAGGGCAAAAATCCATCAGATCCAGCTTCATACAGGCCCATTTCAATACAAAACCATGATTATAAAGTGTTTATGTCTATAATGGCTAAAAGAATGGCAAAAATGATACCAAAATTGATAGATATGGATCAATGTGGTTTTGTGGAGGGGAGGCAAACATCTGACAATATTAACAGAACACTGATGATCCAGACTGAAGCAGAATATAAGAAAGTACCACTTATATTGGTGGGTCTGGATGCAGAGAAAGCATTTGACAGAGTAGACTGGGGCTTCATGAGCAGGACAATTGAAGCATTTGCTTTCCCTGATACAACTATAAGGTTGATTAGAAGAATATATGAGGGATCGGAGGCGTGGAATAAAGTGGGTGGGGTCCTCTCTGATCATTTCTGCTTGAGTAGAGGAACCAGGCACTTTCCCCTTTGTTGTCTGCATTATATTTAGAACCACCGGCAAAGAAAATAAGGGAGTCAGAAATTCAAGGTTATAATGGGTATGGTAGTCAGGAAACGCTGGCTCTATTTGCAGATGATATTATTTTATACATGACAAAACCATGTAAACATTACAGCTTAGTGGAACATTTTAAGATAGTTTCAAATCTTTTCAGGATACAAAATGAATGAAGCTAAAACAAAGGCAATAGCAGTAAATTATGTACCCACGCACTAATGAGGCCAACAATATCCATATTTATGGGAACATGATAAAATTAAATATTTAGGAGTATGGATTAGAAATGACTCTGTGGTGGCAGCTAAGGATATGTGGGAAGAGACTAATCAGAAGATACAAAAACTGAGAAATTGGAAGTTTTGTTATATGGATATGGATACTAAGATACAAGCCATTAAAATGTTTTTAGTCCCTTTTAGTCTTACACAATGGTCAGGCATACTTTTATCAACTGGAGAAGTTGTGGATAACAATTAAAAAAGTGCTGAAGGATTTTATATGGGAAGGGAAGACAGCAAGGGTCAAGTGGGATAAGATGATTCTACTAATAGAACAAGGTGGACTAGTACTACCTAATTTGAGGAGGTATTCTACAAAGTACAGTTTTGTACCTACCATAAATGTAGACGTTCGAGTGCTAATACAGCTGCAGTCATAACAGATGGGTTTTCCTGCTGTCAGGCGGGTCCTCGGTCGGCCGAATTCCAAAATCTAGGTCCGGCGTCGGTTGTCGTCGCTTCTTCCCTGACGTCAGTGCGACAGGGGTATAAAAGAACCAGCCAACGCCATTTTCTTCAGTTTTTCTTGCCCCAGATGTCAGGTGCCCCCAGAAGGAAGGCAATACATCAATTTATGTAATAATGCAATGCAATATAATCAAAAAACAGTAGTTGCAAGCAAATACACCATAAATAAATACCTCAATCAGGTTGTATGAGGAGGTGTTAGCCAATAGGCCTGTCCCAAGAGGGGAAGGAGGAAGGGAAACCTGGACTGCAGCTGTATTAGCACTCGAACATATACATTTATGGTAGGTACAAAACTGTACTATGTTCATCGTGCATACAGCTGCAGTCATAACAGATTGGTAGAATCCCAAAGCTAAAAAAGGGGTGGTAGGCACTAGGTGGAACTAGGAGGAGCCAGGATGCCTTGCAAGACTGCAGTGGCAAAGCCTGCTCTAGTTTTGGAGTATAATGGTAGGTGATAGTGCTTGGAGAAGGTATGCACAGAACTCCAAGTGACTGCTTCCAAAATATCTTTGGTAGGAACCCCTCTGAGGAAAGCTGCAGAGGTAACTGTGGCCCTTGTGGAGTGAGATCTGATGCCTGCAGGTACAGTTTTACCATGAAAAGAGTAACAAAAGCGTATGCAGTGGGCTATCCATTTTGAGATTGTCTGTTTGGAAATTGGCTTCCCTTGAGCTCCTGTAGCATAGGACACAAAGAGTTGCTCTGATTTTCTGAAAGGCTTTGTTCTGTCCAAATAATAATGCAGCTGCCTGTGGATGTCCAAGGAATGTAGTAATCACTCCCCTTTGTTTTGAGGATTAGGGTAAAAGGTAGGTAAGTGGATAGCCTGATTCAAAGCTACCCTGGATACCACCTTTGGCATAAAGGACGGATTGGTTCGTAAGGAAACTCTGTCCTGATGGAAAATAATGAAAGGCTGCACAGCCATGAGGGCTTGTAGTTCTGATACCCTGCGAGCTGAGGTGATAGCCAGAAGGAAGGCTGTTTTCCAGGACAAATATTGCAATTCTTTTGAGGCAGCTGGCTCAAAAGGAGGCAAGGTCAGTTTTTCTAGAATGAAATTGAGGTCCCAAGCAGGTACTGGTTGTTTCCTTGGGGGTTTTATATTCTTAGCCCCTCTGAGGAACTGTCTTAAGAGGGGGTGAGAGAATAAAGGAGGACCAGTGTTGTATTCTGCAGAAATGGCTGAGGCATGGATTTTGATGGAGGAGAATGAAAGTCCATTGCTTAGCATCTCAGCTAGATACTGTAATATTTGAGGTAAATTCAGTATTCCAGGATTCTGGCCCTTTTTCTCATTCCAGGCACAAAACCGTTTCCATTTTGCGGAGTAAGCTTTTCTAGTAGAAGGCCTTCTGGCCTCCAAAATGACATCCTGCACCTCCTTGGAGAGTAGGGTCTGTTGTGAAGTTAAGGAATCTTCCATGCGGCCAGATTGAGTGTTTTCAGCTGACTGTGAAGAGTTTTGAAGCTGTGCTGAGTCAGAAGAAGAGGCATTAGAGGTAGGGTCCATGGTGGGGAATGTGTCAGGCTCCTCAGGAGTGGGTACCAGTGTTGTCTTGGCCAGTCTGGAGCAATGAGAATCATCTTTGGTCTGTCTGCTCTGGTTTTTAATAGAGCTTTGGGCAGCAGAGGAAGAGGTGGAAAGGCATAAACTGTCATTGCTGTCCAACTGAAAGAGAGTGCGTCCACTCTCCAGGCCTGTGGATGAAAAGTCCTTGAGCAGAATTTTGCCAATTGGTGATTTTTGTGGGAGGCAAAGAGATCTATGTCTGGCCTTCCCCATGCTTGAATTATCTCTGTAAAAACTTGAGGATGCAACTTCCATTCATGTGGATCTGTCATATTTCTGCTTAGGTTGTCTGCCAGCGTGTTTTCCTTACCTGGCAAGTACTGTGCTTGAAGTTCGATTTGTAATTCCAGAGCCATGTTCCAAAGAGTCATGGCCAGCCTGCATAGGGGGTATGAATGGGTTCCTCCCTGTTTGTTTATGCACCACATTACTGTGGTGTTGTCTGTCCTTATCAATAGTTGACCTGGATGCAGAAGGTCTTTGAAAGCTATAATAGCATTTATTACTGCTAGCATTTCCTTTTGATTGATGTGTAGGTGCTTTTCTTTTTGGGACCATTTGCCCTGAATGCACCGATCTGTCATGTGCGCCCCCCAGGCGTAGTCCGAGGCGTCTGTTGTGATGACTTGATTTGCTTGAGGCTTGCAGAATGGGAGATCTGTGTTTCTTTGGCATGCTTGAGCCCACCGCAGAAATTCCTTTTGAAGACATGGAATCAGTGGTATTATTGTTTCCAAACTGTGGCTGTGTTGAGACCATAGGTTTTTCAGGTACCATTGAAGTTTCCTCATATGCAGCTTTGCACATGGGATTAGTAGGATGCAAGATGCCATGAATCCCAGAGCCTGCAGGATTTTCCTTGCAGTCAGCCTGGTGAAATTTGCTAGTTTTCTGAAGTATTGAGTTAGTTGCCCCTGTTTCTCTGGCGTGAGGTAGGCCATCTGGGTGTTTGTGTCCAAGCTGGCACCCAGGAAAATTATTGTTTGAGAGGGTATTAGCCTTGATTTCTTTTTGTTGACTGTGTATCCCAGAGAATTCAACAACATTATTACAAAAGCCAGATGTTTCAGAAGTATGTGCTTGCTGTCCGCTTGGATCAGGCAGTCGTCCAAATACGGGTATATTTGTATCCCTTGAAGTCTTCAGTAGGCAATTACTGATGCCAGGCATTTCGTGAATACTCTGGGCGCAGTAGATAAGCCAAAGGGCAATGCAGAGAATTGATAATGGGTTGAACCTGCAAGAAATCTGAGGTATCTTCTGCAATCATGTCTGATTGGGACATGCAGGTATGCCTCCTTGAGGTCCAATGTTACCAGCCAAGACTCCTTGCCCAGCATGGGAAGAAGCTGCTGTAATGTGAGCATCTTGAATTTTGGCTCGAGTAAAAATGAGTTTAGGATGGATAGGTCCAAAATAGGTCTCCAATCTTTTCCCTTCCTTGGTACCAGGAATAGTCTGGAGTAAAAACCTTGACCTTGTTCTTGTGTAGGTACCACCTGAATAGCTTTCATGTCCATGAGATCTGAAATTCGTTTTTGTGCCTCTGCCCTTTGATTGTGTGGCAGGTTTGGCATGTCTCTCATTTTTGGAAGGGTGTGAAAATGGAATCTGTAGCCTCTGTTTATAATGTCCAGGATCCATTTGTCTTTTGTGACAATATGCCAATTTTTCGAAAATAATGCCAGTTTTCCGCCTAAAGGTGCTGCCATTTGAGCCTTGCTTGGCATGCAAAGGGGAAAGTCATTGGGTCTGCTTTCTGAATGGCTGTGAACTATCCTCACCACCTCTGCCTCTAAACGATCCTTGAGATTGCCCTCTGCCCCTCGGGCGCCTGTATCTACCTCTTTGGGGTCTGTCCGTGGCTGGAAAGGACCAATTTTTGGAAGGCCAATTTCTACTGAAACATGGAGGTTGTACCTGTAGGAAATCTTTCACTGTTTGCATTGATTTAGCCTTTTCCTCCATTTTCTTTAATACCTCCTCAGCTTTAATAACAAATAATACATCTTTTTGCAGATGGGCATCTAGTAATTTAGCTTTGACATGATCTGGTAAGGTTTGCTCTTTGAGCCAGGCATGTCTACGTATGACTGATCTTGTAACAGCAGCTCTACATGAGGCCTCTAAAGCATCAAAACCACATTGCAAGGTATGTTTACCCACTTGTTCTGCACTATGCATCAAATCCTGCAACTCCTTCAAGTCTGGTTGTTCAGGTTGTGACATTTTGCTTCTCAACTGTGATAACAGAAACTGTTGGTACTTTAACATATGGAACTGGCAGTTTAATGCCCTCATGGTTAAGGTGGCCGAGGTGTATACCTTTTCCCCCCACCTTTCTAAAGCTCTGGAATCTCTCTCTGAAGGTAATGGATTTTTAGCAGTGGAGGCCTTAATTCCCTTGGGGCCCTGTGAGATAGTTTCTGGGTCAGCCGCATGGCTTTTGTATAGGAATTGGTGTGTCAGGAACCCGGTAATACCTGTCAGGCTTGACTGGGGCTGGAGGTAAAGAGTCTGGGTTAAGGCAGGCCTCCAAATACACATCATCTAGAATGTCTAAGACAGGAGGTATAGCCAGAGGCCTGTGCTGAGGGAACAAGAGAAAATCCCTACGCCTTTTCTTGGAGTCTGAGTACTCTTGGCCTTCCCAGTGGAAGTGTGCCCTCAAGGTATGCAAGGTTTCCCCAAAAGAGTAATCCTCGGGGGGGAGACAGAGGGAATGGACTTCTCTGCATCAGAATCTTCAAAAGGGGAGTATGAATGTTCCTGGTCATCAGAATGCTCTGAAATAATGGAGGCCTGGTCCGAGGAGGGGAATTCTTCCTTCACTCTGGGCCTTTTGTCCGGGGGTGGGGGGGGGTTGAGAACCCCTGATAAGAGTAATCAAATCCTCAGCCATTTTGAGCATCTGCTTTTTAGGCATGTTGCCTTGAGAAGGGCCCTGTGGAGCTTGTCTCTTAGTATGCATGGCTGCTTTAGACTTAGTGAAAGCATTGATGGAAAAAGAAGAGGAAGGCCTGAAGACACCTAGAGAGATGGCAGACCTGTCTAAACTCTGAGTTTCACCGCCAAGAGTGGCTTCGGTATCGGTAGTCGGGGTGTGGGCCGAAGAGCCTGCGACCTCGGGTACAGTAGACACCACCAATGAAGTGTCGTTGGTAGTCAGGGGCTGCATAGGCGTCTCACTGAGAACCGGACCACCTGTAGTCGGCTTTGGCGTGGTGTCAGTAGAAGCCGCGGACCTCATATGTCGGTCCTTATCTTTGCGTCTTTTACTCAAAACTGGAGTCGGAGTATCCGACGACATAATGTAATTAAATTTTTTGCCAAAATAGTGTTGAGGGAACTCCGCCCGATGCTTAATGGTGCGTCTGTTGAATGTAGCACAAAAACGACAGGCCGAGACGTCGTGGTCTGGGCCTAAGCAAGGAATGCAGAGGGAATGAAAATCCTTATGCGGTATTTGCTTCCCACATGAAATGCAATTATTAACTTTGTCTGACATCAGTCTGAGGCAAGAAAAGTTTCCCCAACGGGGTACTTAGCTTTCAAGAAGACTTCGGTTGCAAAATATTCGTAATCTCAGGAGCTGGCCGACCGGCACTTGCGAACTGCTTCTGCTTCGGGCACCGCGCGGCAAGAAAGACTGAAGAAAATGGTGTCGGCTGGTTCTTTTATACCCCTGTCGCACTGACGTCAGGGAAGAAGTGACGACAACCAACGCCGGACCTAGACTTTGGAATTCGGCCGACCGAGGACTCACCTGATGGCAGGAAAACCCATCTGTTATGACTGCAGCTGTATGCACGATGAACATCAACACAGTTAAGGCTCTTATACAGAGCACAAGCAGAAAACTAGAATTCAAACTGGAAAGGAATGATGCTGACACAGGGAGGAAGCTCATGAAATAAGGAGAGATTGGGATTTTGAAAGCAGCCTCTTAAGGAGAACAACCAACATCATACAGAGTACTATATTCATAAAATAGCTGGGAGTATTCTAAGAAACAAACCAGCACAAGAACGGAGAAAAGAGATTTTGTCGATAAGGTTGACTGTGGTCAAGGATATGGATTATAGGCAAGAAGGGGCTGGAATTTATTATAGAAAACTGGCAAAGGAACCAAGGTATTGGGAGCAAATAACTAGAAAGGGAAAGGTAATAGAATGGGAAGAGGCCAATAATTTATTTGGACTGCAGGTTAGAGATTGCCTTCCTTATCAAGGATTGATATCAAGTGTATAGGCAAGAGAAAGAAATAGGGGGCTCCTAAATGAAAGACCAGCACTGGTAAGAGTTTTTAATAGAATCTAGAACAGAAGCTGCTATTAAAAAAGGAATAATTAGTAAAGCATATAAAATATTGCATGATAATAAGAATCAATCAGAAAGGACTGGGAAGACAGACTGGATAAGCAATTCACAAAGAGAAAATGGAGGATATATGCATAGCTCCCAAATATGCAACAAAGTCTAGAAGATTTAGGATCTTTGCCTGGAAGTGTTTACATAGGTATTTTTATATCCCAAGTAGACTCCAAAGAATTTTTCTTCAGGTGGATAGCAAATGCTGAAGGTGTGACAGGTAAGAAAGAGGTAGCTGGGAACATATTTTTTTGAAGTGTGATGAGCTGGTGAACTTTTGGGATTTCCTGCGGACTGCTCTGTTGGAGATGTTGGGTGAGCAGATTGGACTGACTGGGGAGATGATTTTTTTTGAGTTACACTACAGAATTGGAATTGCCTACACAAAGTAAAGCCTTGCTGAGTCCAATTATGGTGGCTGCCAAAAAAGCAATTACTAGAAAATTGAAATCAAAGTCTAGACCAACTTTATTAGAAGTAGTGAATATAGTGACAGAGATGAATCAACTGGAATTGGGATCTTCAGAAAAGGGAAGGGGCAAACTACATTGGAAAAAATGGGAATTGTGGGGACAATATATGTAGAGCAGGAACAAGGTTTAACAGGCAGGATTTGAATGAGCTATATAATGCTTAACTGACAATGACTGGGTGGTTTATAAGTGATGTACAATGTTTACAACTATACTTGTTTCAGTGGTGTCTGTGATGTAAACTGTAACTAAAGTGATATAATTTTGTATGTTTTTCATTTATATAAATGTAACATTGCTGTCATATGTGTAAATTTAATAAAGATGTTTGGGGGAAAAAAGATGCAAAACTATGTACATCTTCAAATAGTTATACCCTCCTGATAGGAACAAATGTTCCAAAATGACAGACACACAAACCTGAGATTACCTAAAAGAAAGGTTATTCACGCTAAGATGTATGGTGCAGCCTGTGCTTCTACTACGTGCTGTCTGGCTTTGTCTTATCTTTATAGGGCTCTCAGCCAGGTAAACACTTGAATGTATTCAGAAAACATTTTCTCCAAGCCACTTCTCTTTAAAACACTGTTGTGTTTCAGTTAGTTTTAAGTAACATCCCATGCCATTCAATGACTACTTAAAACACAAATAGTGTAAATGCCACAGAACAGACTTTCAAAGTGCTTTTTACTGCTGTTTCTTTTTAGAATGGCTAAATTGCAGTCATTTGTAAAGCCTGAATTGTACTAGTTTGACTCATCACCCATCTCCCCCCTTTACACCTAACTACCCTAGCTGTCAAAGTGCTAAGGGTAATTTGATCTGTTACCTGCTGTGATTGACAGCTCACAGCAGGAGACTTGACTCAGGTACTGTTTCTTTGTTCTAGCCTTTACTTTCTTTATGGGTAGGGGAAGGACAGGGAGCTGTGACATCACAGAATGGGTGGGTTTTTAGGACGATTGTGGTGACGTCAGTTTGGGGAGGGAATTGGCCAGAAAACTACCTGTATTAATTGGCCTTGATGACATCAATAAATTGGAGACTGCAGCAAGCTTTTCCAGGGTGGGATAACATTTGTTGAAACTGAAACTACCACAGTACAGTAAGGTACTGTTCTAGTGGAGAGAAATGGTCGATTTAAAATATTTTAAATACTGTACTATTGTTTATTCATAGCAGAGGCAGTAAACAGGGAGAGAAAGGACAGAGAAGTTGAGAATTTAATAACAGACTCCCATTGTTTTCTTTAAAGCTTCTTCCAGTCTTTCCATCCTTTCATTGTTTGAGTTGATATAATCCATCAGTGTTTAATTTATTTTAATCAGGTCTGTGTGCAGTTGCCTTATACTTTCCTCTAGGTTACTGGAAGTCATGTCTAGAGCTTGCATTGCTTTTTGCTATACAGCTGAAGTATTTTTCTCAGTCAGTGTGTCTTTGTCACCTTTTGTGGCTGATTTTACTGCAGGTTTTCTGTATTTCTTTTTTCATGACATCCAGGCAGTGCACTTACTATCCAGTTACTGAAATTTACTCAGAAATTTAGGTCCACTGGGTTTCTCTGCTAAGTTTCTGTTTTCACACTGGGAGAGCGATAATTAAGCTGTTATGCAATGTGCAGCCATCTTGGAAGTTAGCAATGCTAGAATTTTTAGTAGAATCTAGAACAGAAGCTATGCAAATATTGCATGATGACTATAAGAATCAATCAGAGGGGGTTAGAAAGGTTGGGAAGAAAGACTGGATAAGCAATTCACAAAGAAACAATGGGAGGATATATGTATGTATCCCAAACAAGCAACAAAATCTAGAAGATTTAGGATCTTTGCTTGGAAATGTTTACAGAGGTATTTTTATAAACTGCTAGACTCCAAAGAAGTTTTCCTCAGGTAGACAGCAAATGTTGGAAGTATGATAGTGAAGAAAGAAGTAATTGGGAATATATTTTCTGGGAGTGTAATGAGTTGGCAGACTTTAAAAATTCCCTGCAGACTGCTGTGTCAGAAATACTGAGTGAGCAAATTGTAACTAAGAAAATTATTTTTTTGAGCTATGATACAGAACCGGAATTGCCTAGATATAGTAAGGCCTTGCTGAGTTTAATTGTGGTGGCTGCCAAAAAAAGCAGTTACTAGAAAATGGAAATCAATCAAAGTCTAAACCAACTTTACCAGAACTAATGAATATAGTAACAGACATAAAACAACTGGAATTTGGATCTTTAGAAAAGAGTAGAAGCAAATTACATAGAAATAATTGGAATTGTGAGAACAATACATGTAGAGGAGAAAAGAGGTTTAAAAGAAGGCAGGATTTGAATGAGCTATGGAATGTTTGAATGACAATGACTGGACAGAGAAGTGATGTATAATGCTTGCAAATAAAATTATGTCAGTATGTTTTCTTTTCATTTTTATAACTGTATGATTGTCTATGTCATATGTGATAATTTAATAAAGATGTTTCTTGTCTAAAAAAGGCTAAATCTGCATGTAAAGACGTTAATACTTTGAGCCAGATGTTAGGTACTACATCTGGGCCTGGGGTTTTCCGATTAAGAGCTTTTCTTAGTTTTATTTCAATTTCTCCGGCCTTTACTTCATCCCATTTCATATCCTTTATATTTCAATTTCTTAACTGTTTATTTTACTTCTATCTATTCACCCTCTTTGTTATGTTCCAAAGGATCTTCAAAAATATTTCTCCAAAATCTGTATATTTCTTTTTTTTTCTTTGGTAGTGTTTCTTTTCCATTTTCTTTGTTTCCCAATTCAATATAGAACTTTTTTGGGTCATCAATGACATCCTTATTTTGTATTTTTCCTTTACATTTATCTGCATATCTTCTAGTTTTCTGAGTGTGCTATCTTTAGTTTATTATTTGAAATAGTGTACGATAGATCCTGGCCTGTTCTGACACTGTGCATTGCTTTTATCATGTCTATCTTTTCTAAGTATTTTTGTTGATCTGTTCCCTCTTCTAAAAGTGACACTTCTTGGCTTAACTGCTTTATAGTTTTATCTGTTTGACGCTTCCATGATGGCATCTGATTACTTCCCTTCCTTCCCTTACTGCTTTGTACTTTTGTTAAGACTTTATCTGTTACTAATTTAGCTAAACAGTAATACATCCTATTTACCTTTGTTATATCACATGAGCACAGTAATCAAGACTATTGACAGAAATTCATTTATTTTATCAGCTTCTAACATTTAGATCTTATTTACTTTCTGTAATCTATTTATTTCATTAATCTTTAATATGTCTTGTCAATCTCTATTAAATGAAGCAATTTTCTTCTAAACTGAAGGCACATTTTTCCTACAGCCATTCTACATAAAGCTCCAGACTGCTTTCCTCTGACATATTCTCTTCAACTGCACCCTGCGTCATCCATTGCTCTTTCCTATGAAAACTCACTGTCTTGTCACTCCGCAACACTAATTGTTTCAGAGTTGTCACCATCTTCCCTTACTAAACAACTCCAACTGAACTTTTGTACAGGTTTTCGGTTGAAGGCTTCATAGCACCTTTATGTGTCAAGTTATGATATGCTTTCCGTTCATAGGTTCATAGGTAGGTACTAGGCTATTGGCCCTAGGGCCTATACAAGCCTAGCCAAAAATGTACTCTGGCTTTCGCCACCCAAGAAAATTATTTTCCTGTGCCCCTGTCAAGCAGAACCACAGAAGTGATCCCCAGGGTGAATTTACTATTACCCATCCAATCATCAAGATTTTTCTTGAAGAGTGCTAATGAGGAGCTCTGTTTGACATAGATAGGTAGTCTGTTCCAGAGTATGGGGACAGGAATCTATCCCTCCAGCATGTTCTGTTTATTGTGGTGACAAGGTTTAGGTCCCTAGAGCATGTAGCTCGGAGGGATTGGGATTTCTTTAAGTGGAGCATGTCCAACAGCTCTGGGTTTGACATAGCTTTGTATGTTAGGCAGAGATCACCTCTGAGTAGGCGATATGCGACGGAGTAAAGCTGGAGTTTTTTGAGACGGTCTGCGTAAGGCATCTGTTTGACGCCAGTAATCCTCTTTGTGAGGTATTTTTGCGGCCTTTCCGGTTGTTGTAGATGTCTTGTGAGGTACATACCAAAAGGGGCATTGTACTCTATAATGGGTCTAATGAGTGATGATAGAGGGGAACAATGACCTCTTTTTTTCTGGATGAGAAACCTTTTGTGATGAGGTGTGCCACATAGAAGGATTTCCTGACCACTTTGGCAATGTGATTATCAAAGGAGAGACTACTGTCCACCTGTGTCCCAAGGTCTTTTATCACTCTTTTGGTGTTAAGTAGACTACCGCCTATGTGGTAGTTCATGGGTACAGACGTTTTACCAAAGGGGATGACAATGCACTTTTTGGCATTGAGCTTGAGACCATGTCTTTGACACCAGGCATCTGTCTCAGTGAGGCCCTTTTGTAGGATGTCCACATTGTTAGGAGTTTCAATTATGGCTCCTAGTTTGCAGTCATCTGCAAATGTAGTCAGCCAAAGACATTCTGTGTTAGCCTGTACTTCAGAGAAGTAGATACCAAACAGGAGAGGACGCAGGACTGAACCCTGTGGTACTCCACTTGTCACTGGTCTGAAGTCTGATTTGCAGTCTGCTACTTTCACAGTGTGGGTTCTTTCAGTAAGCCAGTTGGCAACCCATCTTGCCACATAGGGATTTATACCTAGTTTAGTGAGTTTATCTATAATTCCAGAGTGGGGGATGGTGTTGAATGCCTTGGCGAGATCTAGATAGGCTGTGTGAACCACCTTACCCTCATCTATGGCCTTGGTGACTACTTCAAAGAAGTCTATCAGGTTTAGGAGACATGATCTGCCTTTTACAAACCCAAACTGTGTGGGGTCCAGGGTTTGGAGATCTCTAATGTCTTTGTTTATGAGTTCCATGATGATACATTCCATGGCCTTGCAGACGAGGCTCATCAGGCTAATGGGGCGGTAGTTCCCAGGGTCTGTTGTGGCCCCCCTTTGTGGAGTGGGATAACTGTCACGGTGCGCCATTCAATGGGCACAAAGCCTGAGGTGAGGCTATGATTGAACATGGTACTTAGGTGGGGTGCCAGTTCATTCTGTAGTTCATGTAGAAGGCAGCCTGGGATGTTGTCAGGTCCCATGGATGCTGTGTTCTTGGCTTTGGAGAGTGAAGTTTTTACCTGTTCAGCTATGATTACAGGAACTTTGCATTCTTCCGGTATAAAGATGGGCCCTTTAAGGGGTGAGAGGGGGGTAAAGTTAGCACTGAACCTATCTGCCAGGATGATGGCAATATCAGTTGGTTCTGTATATTTAGTGTCATTGTGCTGTAACTCAGAGCAGATCTGAGTGTTGCCATTGAGATTTTTAACATAGCTATAGAATGCTTTGTGGTTGTCTTTAGAATCAGTGGCAATTTTGTTTTCATAACTAGCTTTGGAGGATTTTATGAGGGATCTCAGCTTCTTACTGAGGCTGACCAGGGAGTTCCTCCAATCGTGGGATTTTACTCTTTTTTGCAACAGTTTCTTTCTTCTGTTGTAGAGTTTGTTTATGGCAGAAGACCACCAGATTGACTTCCTTTTTTGGAGGATAGCATCTTGGTTCTGTTAGGGATAGCATGATCCATGCACTCGTGTAAGTGCTTCTAAAGTGCATTTGTGTAGGATTCAGCAGTCGTACCTCTATTGTCCATCTGCATGGGTGTCATGAAGTTTGCTACTTCTGTCTTAAGAAGCGTGAAGTTGGCTTTGGAGAAATTTTTTACGGTTGTTTTCCTAATGGGTGATGGGAGCGGGATGTGGATGTCTAGGGTGATTAGCTTGTGGTCGGATCTGACCAACGAGGAGCTGACCTCTGGTGTGGAACACCGGTCACCCATGTTGGTGATGACCAGGTCTAGGATATTGCTGCTTCTCGTGGGGGTGTGGATACGTTGATCCAAAGCATTGGAATTGATGATTTCCAGAAAATGTTGAGCAAAAGAGTTGGTACATGAGTAGTTTTCCCAGTTAATGGTAGGGTAGTTGAAATCACCCATTATTAGAGTGTTGGGTTGTACCTTAATATTTTCCAGTGTATCAAGAAAAGAGGAGTGGGAATCCTGGGGCATGGTGGGGCGTCTGTAGCAAGCTACAATCTGGATTGCGGTTTTGCCCAGAGTTAGTTGAACTTGGACAATCTCGAATGCATTATGCTGAGCAACTAGCTTGGAGGTGTGGATATCCTTAATGAATATGGACACACCTCCACCTTTAGTGTTTCGGTCCGGGTTTGGTGGCCGAAAGGTGTGGTATGAATTACAGCCTGGTAATGCAGGGTTGCTCTCTGGAGCTTTGAACCAGGTCTCTGTCACTGCACAGATGTCAATGTTCTCCATTTTAAGGAGTGCCTCGAGTGAGTGCATTTTGAGGTTTAGACTTCTAGCATTAAGTAGCATTACCTTCAGATTTTGCTTGCTTGTACCTATTACGGTGGTGAATATGTCATTTGAACCTTGCCTAAAAAGGCACTATAGGGGTGGCAAGAGCCTTTGCCAGTATCCGGAATCCCAAGGGCGACAGGTGCAGGCCATCTCTGGCAAAGCAGCGTGGTCTGTCGATCATGTCATCCCAGCCAGACAGATACTGGATTCCCTTACAATGACACCAGAAGCTTAGCCAATTGTTAAAGTCAATCATTTTGTCCTTGTACTGTGGTGTCATTCTGGGTGATGGCAGGATGCTACTCAGGGCTAGGGTCATACCGGCCAGGGCTACAAGTTCAGAGAGCTCCTCCATGTCTCTCTTCATGTAGTCCAGGGAGGTATGTCTCAGGTCATTCACACCAACATGGACAATGACAGAGTCATATTTGTACTTGTTGTGGAGTGACCTGAGTGTGTGCGTTATGTGGCGGATCCTGGCACCTGACAGGCAGCTGACATTAACTTTTTCCTTGTTTAGCCTGGTGAGTGGAACATCAGTGTGCCTGACTATAGAGTCACCTATGACTAGAGTGTTGGGTACGTTATGCCTTATGGGCTGTAGTTGAGTGGCACACTGAGTATGTAGACTATGTGTCATTTGGGTTGTATTGGGGGGTGGAGGTTGCTTGCATTTCTGCTTTGGAGGTCTCTGTTGTTTGGGCAGATTAGTACAGAGAGCCTCTGCGAATGTAGGTGTGTGTTTTGTGGTTCTGTGTGTGTGTTTTGGTGGTGTAGGTTTTGAGGGACTATGTGATGAGTGTAGTGCGGTGCAAGTGTTTACTGTTTACCGTTCCGCTTGTGTCTACCTAATTTGGGAACTCGCTGTTCCATTATGATGTGATATTACCTGAGTTCGATTTTCTACACTAAACCCTTTATTTTGCAAGTAATCCATAAATTCAGTTTCTATTTCTTTACCTTTTCCATTAGTAATCCTCTTTTATTTCTCCCTTTTCTTATGTTTTACATTGTGAAATTTTCCATATCAGGATGCCTTTGCCTGTATATCTCTTCAAACATATTTAGTGCTGTTTTTTTGTACTGATCAGTTGTGCTTTCTCCTTTGCATAAACATCACACGATATTAAATCTCTTTTTCTTTCCCACGTCCATATTTCTTCTTCAGATGTATCCTACTCCACCTGTTTCTCCTTAATTTGGAGTTCATTGTTCCATCATGCATAACCTATGCTAGACTTTCTACACTAAATCCTTCACTTCAGAGGTATTTCATTAATTCAACTTCTATTTGTTTAACTTCTACTTTACTAATCTTCTGTTTTACAGTCCCCTTTTATGATCTTATTTTTGTATTGTGAAATTTTCCATATCTGGGTGCCTTTGCCTTATTCTTCAAACATTTTTGGAACTGCTTTTTTGCATTAGTTTAGCCTTCTCCTTTGCATAAAAATTGCACAATATCAGATCTCTTTTTCTTTCCCTTGTCCATGTTTCTTTTTCATATCTTTCAAAAATCTTTAGGTTTTGTTCTTTATATTTTCTACTTCCTTTGATACTTCTTTTTCCAAGCAGCCCAAAGTTTCTTTATTTATGTAATGTTTTTCATGGATCCATTGTATTAACGAACACAAATATGCATTTCAAGCATCTGACATTTTTCTTGTGCAAGTAGTTTTCTTTCATCTAATTTCTCTCAATCTTCTTGAATATCTTCTATCTGGTAATTCTTGGCTTCTTGAACAGTAGTAAGAACCGTACCTCTCAATCTGTAAACATCAAAAATCTGGACAAAGGCCCATGAAAAGTAGGTACAACTGGCCAAAAATCTGGATGCTGATTAACATAAAATTTGCATACATGCCTACTCCAATGGAATTGTGGGATACCAACATAAAGGCTGACGTCACTAAATAATAAACAATGGCAGATATTTGAATTTCAGACTTCATATCCCTCAGAAAATATATAATAATGCAAAACCTGTTATTCTAGCAACTCAGTTTACAGGAGCAATATTTCAAATCTGTTCCTATTTTGGGGCCTTTCTCCCACCATTAGTTTCGGCTTTGTCCAGACTTCTTGCTCTGAGAGATTGACAGGAATGTATGAAAGAATGAAAAAAAATGCTTAGCTAATTTATGATTATGTACAACATTAAAATAAAAGATATAAAACCTTAAACTATGGAAGAAACACATTCTACAGTGAGTTCAAGCAATTAAACAGTGAAGCAGAGAAAGAAAATGACCAACTGTCAAACTGTGCTAAAAATAGACCATACTATTAGAGCAACACAAAACACTCATTGGAAACTAATTTACAAAAAGAAATATCACCTCAGAAATTTCTAAAAAACAAACTGTACAATCAAGCTCACTCCAAGTCCGAGTCCACTGACTAACCCATATAATCGAAGACTAGTCAAAGTAAACTACCTTCAAATTAACACCCTCAAAAGATACGCAAAGTATACCTCTTCATCTTCAAATAATGTGATGTGTTCAGTTATGAATCATTTTTAAATGCAAAGGGACAGATAAATAGTCATTATCTTCAACCTTATCTCATATGTAGTACAAGTGGACCTTCAGACACCCCACCATTTCCGGGTTGCACTTGCATAGTTTCCACAAAGGTTTACAAAAAAATTACACGGAGGTCCACATATGGGTCATTAAAATTTTGCAGTTTAGTCAACACTCTTCTAATATCCACTACAGCTTCCTCCATTTCATTTTTTAACTCTTAAAGCAAAACAAAAAATGTCCGCAGAGTCTGCACTTTATCAGTTGAGAAACAGCTGACTATCCCCCACAAAGTTAACTATGTACGTTTCCCAGTGCACCATGGGAAAGACAGTTCATAGAGGGGTACTTTAGGCAAGCTTCAAGTGACACAGAAGGTGGCAAAGACTCCAACTACCAGAATGCATGCCCCTTCCTTAAACCCCTTCACCGATGAAATAATGTGTTTGAAATCCATCCATTCTGAACCCCTTTTTCCGATTTTACACATGGGGTTGGGGTGTCACTTCAACAGTGACAATCATCTCAAGCCAAGGCTTACACAGCTGGGTAGCTAACCTGCTGCGAAAGTTCGTCCGAACCACTCACTTGCACATACACCCATTCCTGACTTTAAAGGTTAACATCATTTGGAATGTACATAGTTATGTTAGGGTAGTTTAAAGTATCTTGTCTCGAGACAGGTTTGAAGTATGAAGAGACTGTATGACTTAAGAGATTTATAAATAAATTACTGTAATTTCATTTAAATCTTACAGTGTCCTGATGCTTTCGTCTCAATCACCTTTGCAAAATGTTTGTGTGTGATGTATCATTTATGCAGAATTTAATGTTCCTTCCTAGAGATGCTGTCATTTAGCTTTGTTTTATTACATAAAAATAACATTTCCTCATCGACTGGGGTACAGGTACATTGGTAATCCCAATAAGCATTTGTGCAGGTTTGGGGGATTTATAACTTTACAAGGTGCATACAGACTAACCAGTGCACCCCAGAAACAATAGCGTCACAATGGTTTCCTTACCCCTCCTCAACAGAGCAGCTGTAGTAAAAAAATTGCACACTGAAATGGTGCTCGTTGAATGACCTTGGTTTTTAACATTCTAAAGTTAAATTGAAGAGAAACAAAAAGTCAGTTGTCAGAAGTCGGATTCGCCTCGAGTAGTAAAATATTACCACAGTTTATGTTAATTTTATTTATTATTTTGCTTCATATTAACTGAATAAACTGATCCATGTGTTTCAGTTTCACAAACTACAGTCTCCGGGTCCGACAGACAAATTCTAAATAAAAATAAAAAAAAAATCATAAATTGAAGGGGCCTCTTGGAAATTCATGGCACCCCATTATTTTGCCCTCAGAATTCGGTACACTACATAATTTCTTCCTTATCTTCAATAGTCCACCCTATCATCTTTATGGCTCTTTTCTGGCCCATCAGTTTTTGTTTTTTGTGGACTACTACTTCTTCTATAACAAGGGGTCCATCCTCCCCAACAACTAGGTCTAATCTCATTGTAGGAACATTTCTGTGTCTTGAGGATTCTACACTGTCATTTTTTTTTTCCAGTCCTAATATCAGTGAGCATACCAGGAATGGGCAATTATTTTTTATCCTGGGACTTGTGGACAGAGCTGTCTTTTTTATTACTTAACCTACCTCTCTCCATGATATATGCTATATAAAATACAACCTATATATGAGTGTAGTCTTCGTGAGATTTTGTGAAAACAGGCCCCACTATGTGAAGATAGTCCACCAAGACTTGAGGGTGAATACAGTTCAAGCTCTCCTTTTTTGTTGATTTTATCATCTTTTACCATGTCTCCATTTGGACCATGTATCTGCTATAAGGGTTGGATATTCATCAGACTTTCAAAGTAAATTCTTAAATATCTACTAAGGCAACCAGATGAATTACTTCTTGAAACAGAAGGTCAGTGGTAACATTCTGTACAGGGGACAAGTGCACTGTTCCCATATGTTTCTGAGATACCGCAGTATTTTCCTGGTGTGGAAATGGGCCACAAGTACCACAAACATGAAGGGAGACATGTAACCCAGAACCTTAAGGAATCTCTCTGTGCTATGCTGATAGTCTGGTCCTTTGGGAAATTTTGAAATAAAAAGAACCAAATGAAGAGCTTTCTCTCTGAGTAGGGTGAGTTTGTTTAAATCTGTGTCCAGTGTGGCTCACAAAAATATATTTTTGTCTTTAGTGTTAACTTTGATACTTACAGGTTCAATGAAGCACCACCAAAAACAGACAAAATAAAGGAGTGCAATTATTTGGCTGTAGTAGGTTCAATGAGAACACTAAGCTGGTGAGACAGTGAATACATTTTTATATCTCCATTTAGCTACTTTCCTGCTTTTGGTTTGAATACACCAGTCATCGAGATAGGAGTAAATATTAATCCATCTCAGGTAAACTGTGTTTAAAGAGAGGAACCCGACAGGGTTGTCCTTTTTCCCCTTTGTTATTTGCTTTATATTTAGAGCCACTGGCAAAGAAAATAAGGGACTCAGAAATAAAAGGATATACTAGTTATGGTAATCAGGAAAAGTTGGCTTTATCTGCAGATATTATTTTGTACCTGATATATACAGAAAAGGACATCTCAGTGCTATGGAACATTTTCAAACAGTTTCAAGCCTTTTTGGGATAAAAAAATTAATGAAGATCAAAGGTTACAGCCATAAATTATGTAACCACACACAAACTGGTTCAGCAATACCCATATTTATGGGGACATAATAAGATAATGTATGGATTAATACGGCTGATGTTATGGCAACTTAGGAATATCTGAGAAGAGACTAAACAAAAGATAATACACAAAGTGAGAAACTGGAAACTCTTATTTATGGATATGCACAGTAAGATACAGGCAGTGAAAATGTTTTATTTATTTTACTTATTTTACATTTGCTGACCGGGCTAGTCCAGCTGGATGTATGTCCATTTTCAGTGGAGGCCCGGGGAGAAAAGCTCCACAAGTTTCACAAGAAAAATACATAAAGACAATGATATTTACAAAGACACTGGAACTATTAATTAGAAAGTCACACAAAAAATGTCAAAAAACGAAATATAGTGAATATTCATTAGAAGCAGTACGTGAACACACTCATACTGTAAAATTACACATGAGGTCAAAGAGTAGATTTGCTATAGTTGATAAAGACAAACAATATATACACAGGCGCATGCCCTAAATAAGATAATGCAATAAGAAGCACAGTATTGTGGGAAGGGTTAATTGTTTAATCTGGGTTAGCACAGGGGCATAGCCAGTGTGATTTAAGGTAGGGTTTAAGTTTACTTTTAAATAGGTTAGCTGAGGATAGTGAAGTTAGGTGATTGGGGAGATTGTTCCAGGTTTTATCCACTGTATTAGAGAACAGTGTCCCCTGCTGAGTTATTAGATTTAGATATTTGTACTAGCAGTTTGTTAGATGAGCGCAGGGTTTTGAGATTATTATAGGGGGGGTGACTAGGGAAGTGAGTATAGGTGTATTTTCTGGTTGATACAGGATCTTGTGAGCTACTATTACTTGATTGAATAGTAATAGATTTTCAATTCTAGCCAGCCTGGTTGATTCAGACTTGATACAGTGATGGGTTCTATAGGAGGACCCTGCAGCAAATAGTACAGTTTTGTACCTACCATAAATGTAGATGTTCGAGGATTCCATTGCTGCAGTCCTTACTATTGGGTATAGTCCGCGTCCAGTCGGCCCGAATACCAGAGTATAAGGCTGACGTCGGTCAGGGCGCATTAGTACGTCAGGGTACTAATGCGCATGACCGACGTCATATCCTCAGTCTTTTCTTGCCCCAGATGTCAGAAGACCCTAAAAAGACAAGTCCCAAAATACCTGCACCAAAAACATGTACAATATATACAAGAATATATACAAAAATATAAGCATGTAAACTCACCTACACAACCACCCCTAAACACAGAGGGGAAGGAGGGAGGGTAAATTGGACTGCAGCAATGGAATCCTCGAACATCTACATTTATGGTAGGTACAAAACTGTACTATGTTCTTCGTTTTCCATTGCTGCAGTCCTTACTATTGGGTAGAATCCCAAAGCAGAGGTAAGGGAGGCTGGCAAATCATAAAGAAGTAGGAGCTGACAACATGCCTTGCAAAACAGCTGTGGCAAAACCAGCTCTAGACTTAGAGTAGATAGGAAGGTGATAATGCTAAGAGAAAGTATGCACTGAACTCCAAGTAGCTGCTTCCAAAATATCCTTAGTTGCCACCCCCCTTAGAAATGCTGTTGAAGTGGCAGTAGCCCTAGTGGAATGAGGCCTAATCCCAGCTGGAATCTCCTTGCCATGATGGGAATAACAAAATGCAATGCAAAAGCCAATCCACCTAGAAATAGTTTGTTTTGACACAGGCTTGCCCTGTGAACTCAAAGCAAAAGAAACAAACAACTGCTGAGACTGCCTAAAATCCTTAGTCCTGCTTAAATAATAACGCAATTGCCTGTGTACATCTAAAGTGTGCAAAATCTTTTCCCCTTTATTTTGAGAGTCTGCATAAAATGTAGGCAAATGAATAGTTTGGTTTAAAGCCACACTAGAAACCACCTTAGGCATAAAGGAAGGATTAGTACGTAATGATACCCTATCCTTATGGAAAATCAAAAAGGGCTCTACTGCCATAAGGGCCTGCAACTCAGACACCCTTCTTGCAGAAGTAATAGCCAACAGAAAAGCAGTCTTCCATGACAAGTATTTCAATTCAGCAGTAGCTGCAGGCTCAAAAGGTTGTAGAGTAAGTTTCTCCAACACAAAATTGAGATCCCAAGCAGGAGTAGGAGCTCTACGTGGGGGTCTTATATTCTTTGCCCCTCTAAGAAACTGCTTGAACAAAGGATGCGAAAACAAAGGTGGGTCACAATCATAGTGAGCTGAAATTGCTGCAGCATGAATCTTAATGGAAGAGAAGGACAAACCTTTGTCCAATAACTCAGTAAGATATTGAAGAGCCACAGTCAAATTAGGCTCAGAAATCTCCAAATTCTTTGCTGTACTCCAAAATAAAAATCTCTTCCATTTTTCTGCGTACACTCTCCTTGTACTAGGTCTTCTAGCTTCCATAATCACATTTAAAACTTGTTGAGGAAGTTGAGACCTGCTGTGTTTCAACACAGAATATGCCAGGCTGTGAGATGAAGAGAGTGAAGCTTGACATTGAGCAGATGACCGTCCTTCTGAGATAACAGATGAGGAATCAGAGGTAAAGGCCATGGAGGCTTCTTTACTAGACTCCGTAGTAGTGGGTACCAGTGTTGCCGAGGCCAATCTGGAGCTATCAAAATCATCCTTGGCCTGTCTTGTCTGACCTTTAATAGTACCTTTGGAAGAAGAGGCAGAGGTGGAAAGGCATACACATGAAGGTTTTTCCAACTGAAAGACAGAGCATCCACTTTCCAAGCTGTGTGATGAAACCCCTTTGTGCAATACTTTGGCAGCTGGTGGTTTAGTGGAGAAGCGAACAGATCTATGTCTGGAGTTCCCCATGACACTGTCAATTTCTGAAATACATGAAGATCCAGTTTCCACTCGTGGGGATCCATGATTTGTCTGCTTAACACATCTGCTAAGGAGTTCTGTGCTCCTGGCAGAAACCTTGCCTGAAGAGTTAGTTGCAAGCTTAGCGCAGTCTCCCATAAAATCATCGCTTGCCTGCATAGAGGATAAGAATGTGTTCCCCCTTGCTTGTTGATGTACCACATGACAGTTGTGTTGTCTGTTAGAATCAACACCTGCCCTGGAAGAAGTAACTCCTTGAAAGCCATTAATGCAAACTGGACTGCTAACATCTCCTTCATGTTGATATGTAGATGCTGTAGTCTGGCAGGCCACTTGTCTTGTATCCACTTTCCATTTAGATGAGCTCCCCAAGCAATGTCCGAGGCATCTGTCGTTAAAATCTGACTTGCCTCTGGCCGGGTCACAGAGAGTCCCTTGTTCAGGTGACATTCCTGAGCCCACCACAAGAATTCTTTTTGAAGGCAAGGTATTATTTGAATGACAGTGTCCAAATCCTGGCAGTGCTGTGTCCATACATTTTTGAGATACCATTGTAGCTTCCTCATATGCAGTTTGGCATTGGGAAGCACCAGAATACAAGATGCCATGAACCCTAATGCTTGAAGGACTGTCCTTGCAGTCAGCACGGACTGATGAGATAGTTGATGGAAGTAAAGTGACAGACTCTTTTGTTTGTCCGGGGTTAAAAAGGCCATCTGGGCTGCTGTATTCAGTCTCACACCCAGAAAGCACATGTCTTGAGAGGGTACTAGACTGGACTTTATTTCGTTCACAGAATACCCTAGGCATCTTAGCACTGCTATAACATATTCCAGATGCTGTAGAAGGTCTTCCTTTTCTTGAGCCAGAATCAGGCAGTCGTCCAAGTAAGGATAGATTTGAATTCCTTGAAGCCTGAAGTAAGCTATCACTGGAGCCAGAACCTTTGTGAATACTCTGGGCAGTAGATAAGCCAAAGGGCAATGCAGAGAACTGATAATGAGAATTTCCAGCTCGAAACCGCAGATACTTCCTGCAACTTAGCCTTATAGGCACATGAAGGTAAGCTTCCTTGAGATCTAAAGTTACCATCCAGTGATCTTTGCCCAGCAGAGGTAAAAGCTGTTGTAACGTCAACATCTTGAACTTGGGAATGTCCAGAAAAGTGTTGAGGAGAGATAAATCCAAAATTGGTCTCCACGTGTTCCCCTTCTTTGGTACTAGGAACAGGCGAGAATAAAATCCTAGGCCCCTTTCTGATACAGGGACTGGCTGAATGGCCCACATCTGGAGTAACTGAGAAACTTGCTTGTGAGCCTCCTTTCTTTGTGGAGGAGGAATGTCTGGCATGCCTTTGAATGGGGGCATTGTATGGAAATAAAATCTGTAACCGTGGTGAATGATATCCAACACCCATTTGTCTTGAGTAATTAAATCCCAATTTTCTTTGAAAAGAGACAGTCTTCCTCCCAAAGGAGCTGCCAGACGAGAATCTACTGGCAGCTGAAAAGACAGGTCATTGGGTCTGTTTACGAAAGGACTGACCCCTGCCCTCACCAGAAGTCTGAGCAGGTGAACTCCCTGTTCTAGGCCTAAAAGAACCTTGAGCCCTGCCCCTACCACGTCTAGACCTACCCCTAGACTGGGAATCATAAGCAGGATATGTCCACCCCTTAGCAGGCCAATTTCTACTAAACTTCGGTGGCTGCACCTGCAAAAATCTTTAACAGTTTGCATAGACTTAGCTTTGTCCTCCATTTTCTTTAAAACTGCTTCCACAGGCGATCCAAACAACACATCAGACTGTAAAGGAGCATCCAAAATCCTTGTCTTAACATGCTCAGCTAAATTCTGATCCTTCAACCAGGCATGCCTGCGAAGAACAGAACTAGTAGCAGCCACCCTCGAGGAGGCCTGTACAGCATCAAAACCACATTGCAAAGAATGCTTACCCACTTGCTCAGACACATGAACCAAGTCCAGCAACTCTTTACACTCAATACCTTCCGCCAAAGCATCCACCTTAGATTTTAATTGTGAAAGGAGATAATTCTGATATTTTAGCATGTGAAACTGACAATTCAACGCTCTCATGGCTAGAGTGGAAGAAGTATACACTTTCTTTCCCCACCTATCCAAGGCCCTTGCCTCTTTATCAGTGGGAACAGGATTTTTAACCACAGAAGCCTTAACACCTTTAGGCCCTTGAGAAATAGTTTCTGGGTCCGCCCTAGGACTCTTAAACAAATACTTATGAGCTTGGGCACCCTATAATACCTATCAGGCTTAACAGGAGCAGGAGGCAAAGAGTCAGGATTCAGGGAAGCCTCTGCAAAACATCTTCCACCACATTCAACACAGGAGGAATAGCTAAGGGCCTATGCTGGGGCAAAACAAGAATTCCCTAAGCCTTTTCCTGAATCAGAGTAATCCTGGCCTTCCCATTTAAAGTGCTCCCTCATGGAATGCAGAGTCTCTGAAAATGAGAAATCCTCAGGAGGAGAAGCTGTAGGAGTGGAATCATCCACATCAGAATCAGAATAAGTAGGATACTCCTGCAAGTCTTCCGCAGAAGACACTGAAGCCTCTGAACACTGTTCAAAACTATCAAACTCGGTTCCACCCTAGGCCTCTTATCAGGCGGGGCATAGAACCTCTAATCATAGTAATCAAATCTTCTGCCATTTTAAGCATATGTTTCTTAGGTACAGAACCCGAAATGCTAGGAGAAGCCCCCACTGAAGCTGAACTAGGCCTACCTCTCAAAGAAGTTTTGGCAACAGAAGGAGAGGCTCTAACTACCTTGGGAAGAGAGGGAAGAACAGTTACCTGAGAAGCCCCTCAGCCTGGCCTACCTCCTGAGAAGGCACATCCTGTAACAGTAAAGTTTCTGCCTGAGACTCCATGGAAACTCCTGGCAAAACCTCTGGCTCCACTGAGCCTTCTAAAGAACCGACGTCCGGGACTGCCGGTTCATCAACCCTAGGCTTCACTGTTTTGTCCTTGCGCTTCTTGACGAAGCGGGCGCCGGAGCATCCGACGGCATTTTATAATTGCAACGCTTCCCAAACACTAACCTGGCACAGTCTAACCTCCTCTTAATAGTGCGTTTGTTAAACCTAGCACAAGAGCGGCAACCAACAACGCCGTGCTCAGGCCCTAAACAAGGTATACACAAGGTATGGTAATCCCTATGAGGTATCTGTTTCCCACAAGAAATACAGTTATTCACTTTTTCTGACATCCGGTAAAATACCGTGGCAAGTAAAAGCCAAAAGGTTCCCCAACGGGTACTTAGCCAACTCTGTTTCGGTCTGAAACTCCGGTTTCGGAAATATTTCAGAACGCCAACCTGCACTCGCAAAACTGCTTCTGCATCGGACCATGCGGCAAAAAAGACTGAGGATAAGACGTCGGTCATGCGCATTAGTACCCTGACGTACTGACGTCAATCTAATGCGCCCTGACCGACGTCAGCCTTATACTCTGGTATTCGGGCCGACTGGACGCGGACTATACCCAATAGTAAGGACTGCAGCAATGGAAAACGAAGAACATCTGGCAATATTGTTGTAAGAGGTAGACAGTTTGTTCAGATCACTTTTACATAATTTGGTATAGATAGGAGAGGCATACAGCAGAGTAGAGATAAAGTGGGTGCGGGCAATGGTGATTCTGGCTAGTAGAGTTAAAAAGGGTTTGATCCTGTAGAGGGAACCTAATTTCTTATTAACTGTTTTTATAGTGTTATTGATGTGAGGTTCATACGAGAGGTTATTATCAATTAGAACCCTGAGTAGATTAGTGGTAGGATCAGGAGATATAATAGTTTCATTACTAGAGGTTACAGTAAAGTTAAGTGGGGTGGTTCTACGGGTGGGGGTGAATAATAGCATTTTTGTTTTTTTGGGGTTTAAGATAAGACATCTATGCAGGAGCCAATTTTCAACTGTGTTAAAGGTCTTTTGGGTTAGAGACTGAAGTTCTGATGGGGAAGTGGCAGAGCATATAAGTGTGGAGTCATCTGCATATTGGATGCAGGTGGCTTGTGGGATTACAGAATGGAGGTCATTTGTAAAGATGGAGAAGAGTAAAGGTTCCAATATGGATCCTTGTGGGACCCCTAGGGTAACTGGAAGGTGGGAAGATAAGGTGTTTGCCCACAGTACAGCCTGTTTTCTATTATTTAAGTAGGATTGGAACCACTGAATAGCAAGATCATCCAATGACAGGTTTTTGAGTGTGTTTATGAGGAGGTGATGGTTGACCATGTCGAAGGCTTTAGACAGATCAATAAAGAGGGCTGAGGATAGAGTATCATTCCTTCGATTTTTATTAATATGGTCAGAAAAGGATTAGAGAGCAGAGGTGGTGCTATGAAATGGTCTAAAGCCGTGTTGGCAGTTGGCTAGTAGATTTTTTTTCAAGTAGGTGGGTTAAAAGTTGCATGTGAATACATTTCTCCATTACATTTGCCACAGGGGATAATATGGCTATTGGCCTGTAGTTGAAAAAGTCTTTGGAAGTACTACCTTTATGCAGGGGGATAATGTGGGAGACTTTCCAGATGGATGGGATGGATCTTTCAGAAATACTTCTATTAATGAGGATTGATATGGGGTAAGCTATGACTTTAGCTGATTTTTGCAGATATTCTGCAGGTAGTCGATCTGCAGAGAGTGTGGTGGGTTTAAGTTTCTGGATAAGTTTACAGACAAGGGATGTGGGAACTGGCTGAAAATGAAATAGAAGAGAGTTGGTGGTGGTGGTGGCAGTGGTGGAGCATGTGATGTTTGGAGATAGCTGGTTGGCTAGGGATTGAACGGTTTCTGTAAAGAAAGTGTTAAATGAGTTGGCTATTTGGGTAGGATTATTGTGATTAGAGCCAGAGGGAGTAGGAGTGCATTAGTGTCCTGGGTGTAGGAGGTTATTTACGCCTTGCCAGAATTTTTGTGGATTATTTTGGTGGGTTTGTTGAAGATGGCAGTAGTAGTTCCTTTTATCAGACACTATTGCTTTTTTGTTGTTTCATTTCTTAGCTGCCTGAACTGTAGGTGATCTGAAGGGCTTTTTGTTTCCTGCCAGTTGGCCCATAGTTTATTTCTTTGGAGGATTTTTTGTTTGGTAGTTTTGATGAGCCATGGGGCTGGTTTAGTTCTAGTTCTAATTTTACATATAAGGGCATGGCAATCTAGAATGGCTAAGAATTTCGTATTAAAGTATTTGACTGCATCATCTAATGGGAGATGTTTCAGGGGTGTCCAGTCACAGGCTGAAAGTTCAGTTTGGAAGCTATCCAGGTTAAAGTTTTTGTTGGCCCTTACAGTCCTATAGTTGGTTCAGTTTGGAGATTCAGTCTTATATCTGATTAAGTAGGTGAGTGAGTGGTCACTTACAGCTTTTGGGAGGGTGCCTGTTATATAAGTTTGCTGGTGAGTATTAGTGAGAATCCAGTCTAGAGTGCTTTTTTTGTTGTTAAGCTTATTGGTTCGGGTAGGGGAAGTTATAGTTTGGGTAAAGCCATATAGGTTAATACGAGTAGAAGGCTGCTCAGATGTACAGGAAATCCAGTTTATATTAAAGTCACCAAGTATTATGGTTTCTTGTGGGTAGTTGGTTAATAGCCAGCTAAGGATAGCTTCTAATGTGTTAATATTATTGCCTGGGGGAAGGTAGATACAGATGATATATATGGATTTACATTTGTTGAGCTGAAACTTAGATATAATAATCTCTGCATTACTGGAAAGAGGCAATTTGGGGTCTAGTGAGGTAACTTGTAATCCATTTTTATATACAGTATAGCTACACCTCCACCTTTCTTAGCATTACGGTCAAGTCTCAGGATATTATAGCCAGGGGGAATAAAGTACAGTTTTGTACCTACCATAAATGTAGATGTCCGATAGGTATGCATCTGCAGTCCTTACATATGGGTTGTCCTGCCTCAGGCAGCCCCTTGGTCGGCCGGATTCCAAAGTCTGGGTCCGGCGTCGGCTGATGTCGCCTCCATCCCGACGTCAGAGCGCCTGGGATATAAAAGCATCAGCCGACGCCATCTTCCTCAGTTTTTCTTGCCCCAGATGCCAGTTGCCCTCTAAGTAAGGCTAAATTTGGAGAAATGAAAAATTCCAAACATGCACAGCAATAAAAAACAAATACACCATAAAAGATAACCTCAGCTAGCTAAAGAGAGGGATAGGTATCCAAAATATACCACAGAGGGGTAGGAGGGAGGGAAATCCTGACTGCAGATGCATACCTATCAGACATCTACATTTATGGTAGGTACAAAACTGTACTATGTCCTTCAAGGATGCATCTGCAGTCCTTACATATGGGTAGAATACCATAGCCAAGCTGGGGGAGGTAGGACCTAAGAAAAGGATGGTGTAGCTAACATGCCCTGCAGGACTGCAATAGCAAAGCCTGCTCTGGATCTGGAATATAAAGGCAAATTGTAATGCTTGGAAAATGTATGCACGGAGCTCCATGTAGCAGCTTCTAAAATGTCCTTTGTAGCCACCCATCTTAAGAAGGCTGTGGAGGTGGCTGTTGCTCTGGTGAAATGAGGCCTAATGTTAGCTGGCACAGCTTTTCCATGAAAGGAGTAACAGAACCGAATGCAATTTCCTATCCATTTAGAAATTGTCTGTTTTGAAATTGCTTTTCCTTGTACACCAGCAGCATATGCTACAAAGAGTTGGTCAGTTTTTCTGTAATTCTTAGTTCTGTCCAAGTAATATCGCAACTGTCCGTGGATGTCCAAAGTATGCAGAAGTTTTTCTCCTTTATTTTGTGGATTTGGAAAGAAGGTAGGCAGGTGAATAGCTTGGTTCAGTGAAACCCTGGATACCACCTTCGGCATGAATGAAGGATTGGTTCTCAAAGAGCCTCTGTCCTGATGAAAAATGAGAAATGGCTGAACTTCCATGAGGGCCTGTAACTCAGATACTCTTCTCGCTGAGGTTATGGCCAGGAGGAAGGCAGTCTTCCAAGACAGAAATTGTAGTTCTGAAGATGCTGCTGGTTCAAAGGGAGGAAGAGTTAATTTTTCCAACATGAAGTTAAGGTCCCATGTAGGCACTGGTGGTTTCCTTGGAGGGTTGATGTTTTTTATCCTTCTTAGAAACTGTCTTAGCAGAGGATGAGAGAATACAGGTGGGTCAGTGTTGTATTCTGCTGAAATTGCTGAAGCATGGATCTTTATGGAGGAATAAGAAAGGCCATTATGGAGCATTTCAGCCAAGTATTCTAGAATATGTGGAATGCTCATGATTGTCGGATCTTGACCCTTTGCGGTGTTCCAGGTATGAAATCTTTTCCATTTTTCTGAATATGCTTTTCTTGTGAAAGGCCGCCGGGCTTCCATGATGATATCCTGTACCCTCTTGGATAGTTTATCCTGGTGAGGAGTCAAGGTATTCTCCAGGCTGTCAGCTGCAAGGTTTTTAGACTGGAGTGCAGAGTCTTGTAATTGTGCTGTGTCAGAAGAAGTGGCCATTGTGGTAGAGGCCAAGGCTTCGTGCATGACATGCTCCTTAACAGTGGGTACCAGTGTTGTCTTGGCCAGTCCGGGGCTATCAGGATTACTTTTGGTTGCTCTATCCTGATCTTCAGTAAGACCTTGGTTATTAATGGAAGAGGTGGGAATGCATATACTGTTAGAGTATTCCAGTTGAATGAGAGGGCGTCCACTTTCCATGCTTGAGGATGGTATGTCCTTGTGCAGAATTTCCTCAGTTGATGGTTGTGGTGGGAGGCAAAAAGATCTATGTCCGGTGTTCCCCATGCATGTGTTATCTGGAGAAATATATCCGGGTGCAACATCCATTCGTGTGGATCCATGATTTTTCTGCTCAGGCGGTCCGCCAGAACATTGTCTTTTCCTGGTACGAACTGGGATTGTAGTTCTATATTGAGTTTCAGGGAAAGATCCCACAGATTCATCGCCAGCCTGCAAAGAGGGTATGAATGGGTACCCCCTTGCTTGTTTATGTACCACATAACTGTGGTATTGTCTGTCCTTATTAACAGGTGACCTTGGTGCAGGAAGAGCTCGAAGGCCTCGATGGAATGTATCACTGCCAGCATTTCCTTTTGGTTGATGTGCAGATGCAATTCCTTTTGTGTCCATTGCCCTTGAATGCATCTGCCTTCCATGTGAGCTCCCCATCCATGGTCTGAGGCATCCGTTGTAATGGTTTGACTGATATGTGGCTTGCTGAAAGGCAGGCCCATGTTTGACTGGCTTGCTTTTGCCCACCACAGGAATTCCTTTTGAAGGCAAGGAATGAGGGGGATCAAAGCTTCTAGACTGTGACTGTGCTGAGACCATAGACTCCTTAGGTACCATTGTAGTTTCCTCATATGCAGCCTTGCTTGTGGAATCAGAAGAATGCAAGATGCCATGAATCCCAGGGCCTGCAGGATCTTCCTTGCAGTTAGCTGGGTTTGTGTTGTCAGATTTCTGAAATAATCCGGTAGTTGTGCTTGTTTTTCTTCTGTGAGAAAAGCCATCTGGGTGTTTGTATCCAGTTTTGCACCCAGGAAAATTATTCGTTGGGATGGAACAAGTCTTGATTTGTGGATGTTGACTGTGTATCCCAAGGCCTGTAGTAGTCGGATGACATAGTTTAAGTGTTTTACCAGTGTTTGCTGGCTGTCCGCTTGTATGAGGCAGTCATCCAGGTATGGGTAAATTTGAATCCCCTGAAGTCTGCAATGTGCAACTACTGATGCCAGGCATTTCGTGAATACTCTGAGCGCAGTAGATAAGCCAAATGGCAATGCTGAGAATTGATAATGCTCTGAACCTGCAAGAAATCTGAGGTGTCTTCTGCAACTTTGTCTGATAGGGACATGCAGGTATGCCTCATTGAGGTCTAGAGTTACCAGCCAGGACCCCTTGCCCAGCATGGGAAGGAGTTGCTGTAAGGTCAGCATCTTGAATTTTGGCATGATGAGGTAAGTATTCAGTGCGGACAAGTCCAGTACTGGTCTCCATTGCTTTTCTTTTCTTGGAACAAGGAATAGTCTGGAATAAAATCCTTGGCCTTGTTCTGAGAGAGGAACCCTTTCTATTGCCCTCATTTGAAGTAGCTTGGAAATTTGTTTGAAAGCCTATGCCCTTTGGTTTGGTGGCAGGTTTGGCACGCCTTGTCTTTTTGGTAATGTATGAAAATGGAATCTGTATCCTTTGTCTATTATTTGCAGTATCCATTTGTCCTTTGTAATACTGTGCCAATTTTTTGAGAATAAAGATAGCTTTCCGCCCAAAGGTGCTTCCAATTGAGCCCTGGTTGGCGGGGTCATCGCCAAGTCATTGAGATGGTCCTTGTGTAGTAGTTGTAGGTCCTGCAGTACCTCTCTGGTTTGGAGGCTGCCATTGACGTCCTCTGTAGGAGCCTCGAGCTTGCCCTCTACCTCTGGCACGCCTGTTTTTGCCTCTTTGAAATCTGTCTGTGTCCGGAAAGGACCAATTCTTAGAAGGCCAATTTCTGCTGAATCTTGGTGGCTGGACCTGTAGGAAATCTTTGACTGTTTGTACTGATTTAGCCTTTTCCTCAAATTTCTTTAAGACCTCTTGAGCCGTGGAGCCAAATAACTTTTGTTTTTCCAGCGGAGCAGCCAGAAGCTTTGCTTTAACATGATCTGGCAGTGTTTGTTCCTTCAGCCAAGCATGTCTACGTATGACTGCACCTGTCATAGCTGACCTACATGAAGCTTCCAATGCATCATAACCACACTGCAAGAAATGGTTGCTAACCTGCTGGGAGTTATGTACCAGATCCTGAAGTGCCTTGCGATCTAGGGGTTCAGGTGAAGAAAGTTTTTTATGCAATTCATCTAACAAATACTCTTGGTACTGTATCATATAAAATTGACAATTTAAAGCCCTCATAGAAAGAGTGGAAGAAGTATACACCTTTTTACCCCATCTCTATAAAGCCCTGGACTCCCTTTCAGAAGGGAGTGGGTTTTTAGTAGTGGTGGTTGCAACCCCTTTAGGGCCCTGGGAAATAGTTTCTGGGTCAGCAGAATGGCCCTTGTAAAGGAAATGATGTGAGTCAGGGACCCTTTAGTACCTATCGGGTTTGACAGGAGCCGGAGGAAGGGAGTCAGGGGAAATACTAGACTCAGAGTACACATCATCAATGACATTTAAAACCGGAGGAATAGCCAAAGGTCTATGTTGAGGTAAATGCAAAAAATTTCTTAATCTTTTCCTGGAGTCAGAGAATTCCTGGCCCTGCCATTTGAAATGCTCTCTCATGGAGTGGAGGGTCTCCCCAAAGGACAACTCTTCAGGAGGGGAGGCCGAGGGAATAGATTCCTCTGCATCAGAATCCTCGTAGGCCGTAAAGGCCTCCTCCTGGTACTCTGAAAGGGCAGAGTCATCTGAGGCCTCATCAGAGGTCTGGGGATCTGTCTGCTCAACCCTGGGCCTTTTGTCTTGAGGAGGTTGAGAGCCCCTGTCCGGATGTGGCTGAGAGCCCCTAATTAGGGAAATAAGGTCCTCAGCTAAACTTAGAATCTGTGAACCGGTAGTGGATCCCTGAGGAATAGTCTTGGGAGGGAGAGATTTTGGCTGTTTAGCAGCTTTAGCACGTGTAAATGCCTTAATGGACATGGATACAGGAGGCCTGGCTGCCCCATGTGCTGGAGTAGTCTTATCTAGAGAAATGGTGTCGGATATTTCCAGAGCACCGGTTTCAGTAGGAAATTCTATAACCGCCCAGAGGTGGCCTCCGGGGCCGAGATTGTCGGTTGTGCGGTTTCGTCGGTCAGAAGCACCGAGGATTCGGTTTCGGCAGAGACTGAAACACTCGCGGTAGGCCTCGGCGTGGTTTCGGCCAAAACCACGGACCGCGTGTGTCGGTCCTTGTCCTTCCGTTTTTTGGGTAAATGAGGAGTCGGTAGCTCCGACGGCATAGTGTAACAGTATTTTTCCCCAAAAAATTCCTCTGCGAACTCCGCCCGACGCCTAAGAGTGCGTCTATTGAAAGAGGCACAGGCTGCACAGGCCGAGACGTCGTGGTCTGGGCCTAGGCAGGGTAGGCAGTAAGAGTGGAAATCCTTATGAGGTATTTGTTTCCCACAAGATAAACAATTATTAACTTTAACCATTTGATCTGACATCGGCTGAGGCAAGAAAGAGTCCCCAACGAGGTACTTAGCTTTTTGAAGTCTTCGGTTAGCTGAAATCTTAGGAGCTGGCTGACCGGCACTTGCGAACTGCTTGTGCTTCGGGCACTGCGCGGCAAGAAAGACTGGGGAAGATGGCATCGGCTGATGCTTCTATATCCCAGGCGCTCTAACATCGGGATGGAGGTGACATCAGCCGACGCCGGACCCAGACTTTGGAATCCGGCCGACCGAGGGGCTGCCTGAGGCAGGACAACCCATATGTAAGGACTGCAGATGCATCCTTGAAGGACATCTACAGTATTTTGTATTGACGGGTTAAGCCAAGTTTCAGTAAGGCAGAGGATATCAAAAGAATATACATCTATAAGGGCATGCAGGAGAGCAACTTTATTATTGATGCTTCAGATATTTAGATGTGCTATCAGAACAGAGTTGTAGGGGGGGGCTGGTAAGTAGTTGTGTGTTAGTTGAAGTTGTTTTATCAGGCTTTGTAGCTGTACTTGAGGCAGGACAAGGGATTTGGTGTATGCCACCATCTAAGAGGACGTGAATCTGAACTCTTAGGGTGAGTTGTAAAAGTTTAGAAATTAGGTTTTGGGATTTTCTAGCTTTTGAGCTATAGTAAGAAATGTGAGTGAGTCTATGAAAGTTGGCTGACATACTTTGCTGGGCAGAAAGAGTTGTTGAGACTAAGGGGAAGGTTAAGTGTAGGTATAGAGGTTTGCCTAATGGGGTAGTGAAATCCTAGATATGTATGGTGTTCATAGTGAGTAAGTCGATAGGGTAGAGTTAGGATAGTTAGCAGTGATAGCAAAAATAAGGGATTGTGGCATATTTGGTACATTAGTGGAGGCATTGTAGGAACAATATGAATGAGGTAGATATGCAGGGATATTTGCAGATAAGATAGAAGGGGAGGATTGGTGGGAGATAAGTACTAGTACTTTAAGGGGGAGGAGTTTGTGTTTGTTGATAGTGTAGTGGGTGTGGCAAGTGGTGTATATGCTTAGGACCACTGGGGGCGGGTGGAATTTGGGGGCAGGGTAGGGGAGCGGAGTGAGCCCGCAGGGGGAACGGAGTGGGAAGAGCAAAAGAAGAGAACCCTAGGAGAACAATCAGAGAAGCTAATTGTTAAGGTAAGTATAGGTAGTGAAAGGTAGGTAACAGATAGCCTGGATAGTAGTTAGATTATGCAAAGTGGTTAAGCAGTGAAGAATGTAAAAGGTAGGAGGGTAGAGAGGGACTATACACTGAAACAAGATTTGGGAATCGGGATGCCTATAAGGTGAGTTTGGAGACAATAGGTAAGGTCTAGAGAAATATGGCCACCTAGTGGACAGAGGTGAAATAGCAATAGTAGAGTCTATTGGGAGAGAGAAAGGAAGGTAGCAGAAGTCAGAGTTTGAGTATGCTAAGTTAGGAGTTAAAAATAGAGGTTAAAAGATAGAGGAAGGGAGACTAGGTCTAGGAACAGATAGAGTTTGGTTGCTGGCTGTCCTGGCTAGTGATACTTTCTCTCGTTTAATGTATTCCCTTGAGGGGACTGTTGCACAGGGAAGGATGGGTTCTGTTCTTTTAGTTTGGAAAGACCGCAGTATACTGTAGAAAATGATGCTATTCAGCAGGCAGGGCAGGTCCTCAATTATTACTGAACAATAAGGTTGGGTAGTTTCTCTCGTTTAATGTATTCCCTTGAAGGGACTGTTGCACAGGAAAGGATGGGTTCTGTTCTTTTAGTTTGGGAAGACTGCAGTATACTGTAAAAAATGATGCTATCCAGCAGGCAGGGCAGGTCCTCAATTATTACTGAACAATAAGGTTGGGTAGTTTCTCTTGTTTAATGTATCCCCTTGAGGGGACTGTTGCACAGGGAAGGATGGGTTCTGTTCTTTTAGTTTGGGAAGACCGCAGTATACTGTAGAAAATTATGCTATTCAGCAAGCAGGGCAGGTCCTCAATTATTACTGAACAATAAGGTTGGGTAGCTGTAGAAAGAGGTACATCCCTGGTATAAAAATGATTAAATGAAGTTTACTTACAGAACCTATTTACCCCAGGGCCAGGAACGCACAGCAACCTAGAGCTAGGTAAGAAGAATGTTTTTAGTCCCTTTAGTCTTTTATATGGGTCAGGTATACTTTTATTAACCCAAGGGGAGAAGTTGTAGGCAATAATTAATAAAAAAATGTAAGGAATTTATCTGGGAGGGAAAGAGGGCAAGAGTTACATTGGATAAGATGATCCTTCCAATGCAGGGTGTTTTAGGTTTACCTGATTTGAAAGGATATTTTAGAGCTACACAGTTAAGGCTCATATACATAATACAAGCAGAAGGTTATTATTCAAATTTGAAAAGAATTACAATGCAGCAAGTGGGAAAGTCAAGAAACATAGAGTGTGTGTCAGATTTTGGATGCAGATCATGAAGGAGAATAGTAACAGCCATATAGAATATTATAATCATAAAGTAGCAGAAAGTATTTGAAGAACTAACACAAAAATGGAAAAAAAAGGAGACTTTTCTAATAGGGATGACAGCAATAGGGGTACAGAAAAGAGACAAGAGGGGTCTTGAATTTACAACAGAAGCCTGGCAAAGGAACCAATATATTGGGAGCAAATAACTCAAGCTGGAAAGGTAATAGAGTGGCATGAGGAAAAGAAAACATCTGGATTGCAAGTTAGAGACTGCCTTCCCTACCAGTACGTGATATCAGTATACAGGCAAATAGAATGGAATAGGGGAATTTTAAGTGAAAGACCAGCTCTGGTAGAGTTTTTAGTTGAATCTAGAACAGAAACAGCTGTCAATAAAGGGGTTATTAGTAGGGCATATGAAATAGCGCATTATAACTATAAGAATCAATCAGAGGAGGAAAAGCAATTTACAGGAAAACACTGGAAAGATATAAGCATGTCTCCCAAGAATGCAAACAGGTCCAGAAGGTGTTTGCTTGGAAGTTTTTGCATAGGTATTTTTATGCCCCAAGCAGATTTCAAAGAATTTTTCCCTCAGGCAAATAGCAAATATTGGAGGTGTGATGCAAAATAAAGCGGTAACTTGGAACATATATTTTGGGAGTGTAATGAGTTGGCAGATTTTAAAAAAATCCCTACAGAGTACAATATCAGAAATATTGGATGAACAAATGGCTGTAACTAAGGAAATGATTCTTTTGAGCTGGGATACAAGATATGAATTGCCTATACATAGCTTATTAAGTTTAACACTGTTGGCTGCACCAACTGTATTTGACGTATTGAATATTATAAAACAGATAAAAGAACTGGGACAGGGATTTTGAGAAAATGGAAGAAGAAAATGACAGAGAAGTACACAGAAACTGTTGGAACGATATATCCATTATAATGTTCAGGATGACAAGGAGGAGCGAAGTTTAAGGGAAGGCAGGAATTCATCAACTTTCTTTTGTAATGTTGGACTAATAATAGTACCAAAGAAATTATATGTGATATACATTGTATTTAAATGGACAAGTGTTAAAATGGTTTGTTTTCTTTTCTGTTAATGTATGTTATCATAGTATCATATGAAGCTACTAGGCTATTGACCCTGAGGCCCTTACAAGTCTAGCCAGGAATTTAGCCCATGTTCCAACAAGTCACCACCCTATGCCACTGTCCAGCAGGGACACTGTCCCAGGGCTGTATTTTCTGTTTCCCATCCAGTTATCCAGGTTGCACTTAAAAAGGTTTAATGAGGTACTCTGCTTTACATGGAGAGTGAGTCTATTCCACAAAAGGGGGAGTCTCTGGAACACAAATCTGTCTCACCACCAACTCCTATTGATGTCACAGACCAGGTTGAGGTCACCTGTGCGGGTTACTTGAGTGGAGCTTGACTTGCAAATATGCAGCAGTCCCATCAGGGCAGGGTCTGAGATTGCTTTGTATGCCAGACAAAGGTCACCAGTGAGGAGTCTGTAGGAGACTGAGTAGAGGGACAGGGCCTTTAACCTATCTGTGTAGGGTAGGATGCTTGAGGCATTGGATTCTCCGGGTGAGGAATAATTTCCTGGATCGGTGGACACTCCACCTTTGTGCAAAAGGATGACAATAGCTGTCCTCCATTCGGCTGGGACAAAGCCGGTACTCAGACTTTGGTTGAATAGGGTGCCTAATGGTGCTGTAAGTTCCTGCCTGAGTTCATGTAGAATGCAGCCTGGGATGTTATCAGGTCCCATGGAGGCTGTAATTTTTGCATTATATCTTTTGCCTTGCTCCCTAGAGATAAGGGGAGGTGGGGCAGGTACTGGGGATGTCCCGTTTTACTGATGGGGGGGGGACAGAGGAGTGAAGTTTTCACTGAACCTGTCTGCCAGCAGGTTGGCTACATCTACAGCGTTTGTGTATGTGGTGTCCTTGACCACCAGTTCTGAGCAGATCTGGGTGCTTCCTTTGAGACTGCGGACATATTTGAAGAAGGCCTTATGACTGTCTTTAGTAGATGTGGCCAGTTTGGACGTGAAGTTTCCTTTGGAGGATTTCACTAGTACTCTTATTTGCTTGTTCAGGCTACAGAGAGATTGCTTCCAATTACGTACCTGCTCCTTCTTGGTCCTGGACAACAATTTTCACATTTTATTAGAGAGTTTATTTATTGTAGATGTCCACCAGACAGGTTTAGTCTTCCTTGGGGAGGAAGATTTCATCCTCTCTGGTATTCCTGATTCCATGGAGCAATATAAATGCACATAAAGTACTTTGGTGTAGGTTTGGACATATATGCCAGTTCCTATGGAGGGTGGGGGGAGCTGTGAAGTTGTTTACACCTTCCCTCAGGAGGTAATCAGCTTTGGAGAAGTTTTTTTGTTTGACCCTAGCTAGGTGGGGTCGGGGGAGATGGTCATTTTGAATGTAACTGCTTTATGGTCGGATCTTACCAGAGATAACATCACTGTAGGGATGCTGCAATGGTTACTCATGTTGGTTAATACCAAGTCCAAGATATTTTCACATCTTGTGGGGGTGTTGACCAACTGGTACAAGGCATGTGCACTGACGAAATCATGTTTGCCTATGTCTTTAAAAAAAAGAAAAAAATGCTCAGATGTGATTAAAATACAAGCACTTAAATAAGACATATATTTATTTATTTACTTTTTAATTTCTTAATGAAGGTTTAGTTCCTTAAACTATGTATTTGAGGAATCATTTGTTCAAATAATATATCAAGGAGAGTCAAATTGTTCCTGGCTTGATAGGTTATACACAGATCACTACAAAGAAGTCTACTACAGAGAGATGGCAGCCAGTCAGTCCACATAAATAAATGTTGTGATCTAGAGGTAATTAGTCGTGTTTTTTTTTTTTTTTTTTTTTTTTTTTTTTAAGGATAAATTGGATATCTAAGAGTTCAAATTTGCTGCCCCAAAGAATCACTCATGACGTGATAATATCCTTTTGTTCTTAGTCAACTCAGACCTCATCCTAGTGGCCCTACCAGGTCTACTAGCCATCCTTGTACTCCAACCCAGACTACTGTGGTACAGCTGAGGCAAGTCATGGATCCTAATGGCATCCTGGAGTCTTGGCTGTCTATACTTCAGTCCTGGGAGGGGTTCTTTTATTATGTCCTACCCACTCTCTGGACAGAAGCATCAATAGCCACGACCTTAGAACGCCATTAGAATCCATGGCCAGCCTCAAAACTATCAGAGTATTCCAGGTTGGGGACGGTCATGGATCCTAATGGTGTCCTGGGGTCTTGGTTCTCTAGGCAGGGGTTCTTTTATATTTCTACCCACTCCCTTTCCCCATCTCCCCATGCTCAGCAACTACATCCAAGGGCAACTCCCCCAAACGAGCATCATCAATGTGCACCCTCCCATCTAGGACAGACACATCTATCCTTTCCTGCCACTCTGTTAGTTGCCTGAGCCACTAATCAAACCTGGGTCACCTGGGCAGTAGTCAGGTCTTAATCCTTCCATGCCACAAGAGTGGTTTAAAGTGGTGATGCCAGTAGGTCTGAAGACATAACAGGAACTAAACCCAGAACACAGGGAGTGCTTTCATTGCTTTGAAACCGTGTCTGTAAATACACATCTATGAATGTGTTCCTGCTGCACAAGAGCTCAAGTTCGGACATTTTTTTTTTTTTGTTAAAGATCTGACACTATGTTCTGAATTAGGGTTTACTAGGTTCGAATGTCTGGCAGATAGACTCTGCCTAAAAAAGGCACTATAATGGTAGGAAAGGTTATAGTCAGAATGTGAAAGTCTTGGTAAGAGAAGAGAAGACTATCCCTGGCAAAGAAGGAAGGCTTGACAGCCATTGTGCCCCATGCTGACACATACTGAATCTGCAAGAGTGGCATTAGCTACATAGCCAGTTATTAAACTAATTATTTTGTCTTTGAACCTTGATATAATTTGAGGTGAGGGCAAAATATTATTAAAGACAAGGGTCTTTCCTGCATCAGCAACATGCAAAGCAAGCTTTGTCATATCCTTTTTCATGACCCTCGGGGCATGGTGCCCAAGGTCATTTACCCTCACATTGACCACTACCAGGTCATAATCATATTTGCCAGGATGGAGGAGTTTAACAACCATTATCACATTCTGTACTAGGGCTTTGGAAAGACATTTAACTGTCTCCTTCTTCATATCCAGCCTAAGGACTGTGGTGCATGCTTGCCTGATGACAGAGTCAACTATTATAAAACAATACTACCACAGATACAGTCTAAGTGTGGGTCTGAAGTGCTTCACGTCTGCACACGTATTACTCTTAGAGGCATATGAAATGGTTATGGGCATGCAGGGTGAAAATGGATTTGTTGTTGTGTCAGCTAGTGTATGAGGTTTCTTAGTCCTTAAACTGAAAGGTTTATGCAATGTTCTCTTAATAACTTCTGCATAAGATAATGTACTGGAAGTGTTCTGTGATGTGTGTGTTTCTGCTGCACTAATCACATGTGTTCTGAGGTAGCTCAAAGTTCAAGATTTAACTGAAGTAGCAAAAACCTTTTGGGAATCCTATGGAAATTGCTGTATTGACTCAAAATACTTAGTAAATCAGGCTGGCTACAGAAGGGAAAAGAGCTAACCAAGACTCCATACTGACCAGTGCAGGTGAAGGGGTATGAGAAAACAGAATAGCTTAATAAATTACTCCTACCATAAATCAGAAGGCGGTAATGGAATGGACTACAGAACAGTGGTATGAAATGTGGCTAAAGGATATAAATGCAAAAAAAAAGTGTAGGCAACAGCAGTATAAAATATCATTAAGATAATCAGTAACAAGTGACAAATTTGTATCATATTGTCTTCTACGATAGATTAGGTGCAGCAACTGAGAGCAATAGCTCTGATTTCCATAACAGTGAAACAATCATGAAGACCAATGATATTTTACAGCCTCAGAAATCTTCCATAGTCATGTATCCACAGATAGATGGAGGCACTTTGTTTTGAAGTTCAAGAGATTCCATCTTGCAACACATGGAGAGAAAATGGTGGTGGGAAGGAAAGGATAGCAGAAGGGAAAAGAGGAGGAAGGAAGTGGTAGAAGACAAGTACTGTACCATCTTGGCTGGGAGGAGACTTACCTAGCCACTCCCGCATCCCTGCTGCCAGCCCCTGCCTTTACCACCTCCCCAAGTCTACTTATTTTCAATGTCATTGCTTTGAAGGGCAGTTTCTACTGCATCTTGAGAATGTCTTCATTGTATTTTCATCCTAATCTAGCTTCTTAAAAATCTCCTGAGAATGGGGACAAATATTAATCCCTTTTTCAATGCAGGTTTCAATAAGCTGTTCCCTCATCATCATCTGGGAAAGGCTAGTTTTTAAGCTAAGCATGCTGACGGATGTAATGCCACATCCCAGCTGCTGGTGTCAACTGCATCATAACCATATTTAAAGACATGCTTACTAACCCCAAAGGCCATCTGAGTTAGTTTACATATTCTTTGCCTCAGGACCTTATCAGGGATTTCATATTTACCTGAATTTTAATCACGTCTACTATTTGACTGTTCTGATGGGTCAGTCTAGAAGATGCATAAAATTTCTTTACAAAAAATTCCAACACTGTTCTCCTTATCACGAGGCATGGCACTGGGCCATGGAATAATTTTAAACTCCCTAAAGGAATCCAAAAATCCTCTGCTGGATCGGCAAATAGTTTTTCCTAAGTGTACCTGTAAGTGCCCTACACCCTGTAAAACATATCTAGCTTCCTAGATGTTGGGGGCTGGGGTCTCAGTTCTAGGGATGCATTCTCAAAAGCATCCTCAAACATCTGGAACATAATCTGGAGCAGCTGCATGTCCAAACTATTCACCTGGGATGTCTCAGCACCTTTTATGCAACTCTGAGACTGCATCAACACAGATTTGAAATTATCATTAATTTGTACTAAGGGAGGCATCCTCTGGAAGGGAGCCCAACAAAATGGTTTCAGCATCTATATAAAGTTTAATGGCATGTAGAGCTGTATGGAATACAACAGAACATCCTCTTCCAAGGCTGAGTCACAGAAGTCAATGGCCAGGCTGCTTGAGAACATATTCTATGCCATGCAGCCAAGCATTCCTTGGTAACCTTAATTTTTTGTTCTCCCTGCAGCTGACCTCAGATCCTCTGCCCATTCACCATGTCTCCCAAACCTGTGTTAGCCTCCACTAGGCTCAATCCACCCTAGTTCAGGAAGGTTAGGAAATCAAGGACGCTGGTGTAGTGTTATGTTGCTTGCCATGGAGTGTAACCTAACTCCTGTTCCCTTGTGGCAGCCCAGTAATCACTGCACTCAGAAGATGCAAGCACATGCTTCTACGGATGATCAACCACCCGAATGAGTGTCTCACAATTCATGCAGCACAGAACTGGACAGGCCCATATGTTGTATATTCCAGGAAGACTTTAGACTCAATTATACATTACACAATTTACATAATAATTACTAAAACTGATTCATTCTCACATGCATACACTTACATATATCAAGAAAATCATTAAAAGCAATGACAGTTCAGATGTAAAGTCACCCAAAATGGTGCATTCTTATAAAACAGTAAAAAAATACATAATACATCTTCCTGAAAGTCAGAGCCTACACTAGTTAATCAAATCACTATAACTTTCTTATAAACCAAACAAGACTGTATATAGAAACGGTTCTCATTCAGAAGCCTGAAACATCATAAGCCTGAAAATCAAAATCCTGAAACCAAAAGCCTGAAAATTCAGAATCCTGAAAACTCAAAATCCTGAAAGCCCAAAATCCTGAAACTCAAAATCCTGAAAACACAAAATAGACATACTGATGTCATTGTGGCTTTGCTATTGTTAGCAGTGCGGTGTTAGGTCATGCGTTGGGTTCAGGTAAGTGTGCGGTTGGTTTTATGTTCGGGTTAGGGGCAGTTTAAGTGAGTTAGGGTTAGGGCGCAGGTTAGAGATGTATGCAATAGTGACAGAAATTAGGGTTAGGGGCGGTTTAAGTGAGTTAGGGTTAGGGCGCAGGTCGGGTGAGTGTGCGATAGTGACGGACCTTAGGGTTAGGGTTAGGGTTAGGGTCAGTTGGTAGATATTAGTGTCTTTGTATTGAATATTAGCATTATTTGTGTTTTCAGGATTTTGAGTTTCAGGATTTTGGGCTTTCAGGATTTTGGGTTTTCAGGATTCTGAATTTTCAGGCTTTTGGTTTCAGGATTTTGATGTTTCAGGCTTCTGAATGGGAACCATAGAAACATATAAAAACATTAATAACAAAAAAACAGTACACAAATTATCTTACATTTTTGTTAACTTGCATTTTTATCATGTACACTAAATCTTTCCTGTTTTTCTTACAGGTATCATTTTAATACAGCAATTAAAAGGTTTTAATATTTCTACAAGCATCACATTCCCTTTTTTAATTTCTCGAAGTCTTTTGGGTTTCTAATACCATGACAGAAATGGACCCTAAACTATGATTAAAGTTCATGAAATTAGTATTGTTTCAGTCTTTGATGTCACCAGTAGTGTTCTTCGCAGCACCCGCAGTTTCAGTTACTTCAGTTTTATGGTCTAATGAAATGTCTAGTACATGAAAGCTTACCATATTTTATTGATTTTGTTGGATTAAAGATTTTATTGCCTTCAGTTGTGTTGGCTGGTTCTTCATTTGAATTTTGGCTGTTCAGTTTTTTGGTGTTGTTGGACCAGCTTTTATCCACTCATTATAATTTTTGGTTTGGACACTTCAAGTTTTATGTTTGCACAATCCCCAATGCAACAGTCTTGCCACATTATTATGCCTTTTAGTATACAGTCCTTCCACCATTAGTATGTCACAAACAACAAGATGTGTAACTGTTTCTGATTCTGTTTTGCAAGACCTACATTTGTCTGTTTCTCCCACGTGTTCAATGGACTTTGTAAACCAATGTGTACATAGTTCACTATCTTCGGCCGCCAATATTAACCTTTCGTCTTTTGGTTTAAATTCACCTCTCCTTAACCATTCCTGTGTATGATCATGATCAACATGAGGTCATTCCAAGAGTTTTCTGTACTTAAAACTACATTTATGCATTTTCCACATTTCTTGCTTTCTCATCTGATCTGCCACCTTATATTCTTTATTTTCTTTTTTGCTACATGATTTTTATCTACTTTTGATTTGATTTCATTTCCCACTTGACATCAACATGCTTCTGCTAAACTAACCAGGGAAGTCATCTTAGAGTTATTTTCCTCATGTTTTAAAACTTTCACTATGTTTGGGTCTTGTGAGGTCAGCAAATATGTATGCAGCCATATGACAGCAGATCTATACATGGGTCTATACATGTAATCAATTTCAAGGAGGACCATACCTCCTTCAGAATGGGGAATATATAATCTTGGCATACACTGTTTTTTTTATAAATCATTTGATAAGCATGAAGCATCCTTCTTGTTTTCCTGTCCAACTGACGCAACACCTTTTTGGGGCCAGTCAATCACTCCAACAGTGTAAGTTAGGACAGGAAAAGCAAAATGGTTTATAGCTTGGACTTTGTTCCTAGATGTCAGTGCTGTTTTCAGCATTAATTTTAGTCTTCTAAACTGTTCCTTACTAATCTTAATTCACATTTGTTCATGTTTTACTGTTGATCCTTCATCAATTCCCAAATATTTACACACTCCCTCTTGTTCAAGTTCTTTTACATCACATTCCTTTCCCAGGCTGATGTTTTCTTGGTGCAGCAGCTTTCCTACTTTAAAGGTTGTTTTTGCACATTTAGCAAGACCAAATGACATTCTTAAAAACATCTGAAAAAGTTTTGCCCACTTGCAGTTGTGCTTTCAGTTCCTCATCTGATGAACTACACAGTTTTAAATCATCCAGAAAAAGAAGATAAGAAGTCTTTATACTTTTTTGTTATCTGGGAGCCAAACTGTAGCCGTGACCTAATCTGTTAAGTAGACAGCTTAACTGGTTAAAGGCAAGACAAAAGAGTCACCCTGGAATAACCCCCTTCTAATTTTTATCCCTGGAATAATAACATGTCCTTTATCATGACTACAAAGTGGTCTGCCACTGTTTCATGGTCGCTGTAATGTAATTGATCACTCTTTTATCCATGAATGTGGGAAACTGTCAAATGTTTTTTTGTAGTCTATCCATGCCCCTTTTTACAGTTATCCATTATGACTTTAACAACAAATGATCCTTTGTTCCATATGACACACTTTTGTTACCCTTTTGTTCTATTGTCATGACTGAGTTTTCTTCTAATTGACTATAAACTCTGTTGGTATCAGTTCTTGTGTACAGTTTACATGTCATCAGAAGGCAAGTATTGGTCTATAGTTTTTAGAATAGCTTGCAAGTTCACTCTTGAGTAGGACATAGGAGTATTGTTTTTCCTGTTGTTATCTAGGGTGGCATATGTTCTGGGTACACATATAAATAGTACTTACTCATGGCTAAATCTTCAAGTAAAGATGTTGATACTTTTTAGCCAGCAGTTAGGTACTGCGTCTGGGCCTGGGGTTTTCCAATTAGGAGCTTTTCTTAACTTTGTTTCAATCTCTCTTGTTGTTACTTCATCCCATTTCATATCCTGTGCATTTGAACTTATTCTTTCTTTACTTCTTCTATCCATTCAGCATCGTGGTTATATTCCACAGGATCTTCATAGATATTTCTGCAAAATGTGTCTATTTCTTCTTTTTTGGTGGTGTTTCAATTCCTTTTGCCTTGTTTCCCAATTCTTTAAAAAAATGTTTTGGGTCATCAATAAACTGCTTATTTTGTACTTTTCATTTATATTTATCCACATATTTTCTGCCTGTGCTGATATTTTTAGTTTATTATTTGCTATAGTGCATAATGGATCCTGATCTGTTGTGATAGTGCACACTGCTTTAATCACATCTATCTTTGAGCATTTTTTCTGATCTGTTCCCTCTTCTGCACTCTTCTAACAGTGACACTTCTTGTCTTAATTGCCTTATAGTGTTCTCTATTTAATACTTCCATGATGACATTTTATTTCTCCCCTTCCCTTCCCTTACTGCTCTGTGTTTTTGTGGTAAGACTTTATGTTATTAATTTAGCTGCACAGGAGTACACCCTAGTTATTTCAGTTATATTCCAAGAATTTCTTTGATGAACAGTCCCAACTGCTGTGTTCATTTGTTTTATCAAACTTCTAACTTTTTGGGTTTTACTAACTTTCTGTAGTCTATTTCTATCATTGATCGTAATATGTCTGTCCATCTCTATTGAATCAAGCAACTCATTTTCTTCTAAACTGAATGCAAATTCTCTGTTCTCCACTTCCTGCGGGCAATCCACATAAAGTTCCAGAGAATCTTCTTGTGACACATTCTCTTCAGTCTCATCCTGTCACCCATGGCTGCTTCATATGGGAACTCACTGGCCTATCACTCCACAACATTGAGTGCATCAGAGTTGACACAAGTTTCCTGTTTCTTTCCTTGCTGTGCAACTCCAAATGAACTTTTATACCAGTTTCTTATGGAAGGCTCCAAAATATCTTCATATGGCAACTGAACAGATATTTCTCACTCCACTGGTTTCTCCTTAATTGGGGATCCATTGATCTCTCCTGCTGTGGTGTTATCAGAGTTAGACTTTCTACACTAAATGATTCACTTTGCAGGCAATCCATAACCTCAGTTTCTATTTTATTAACTTCTTCATTATAATATTCTTTTTTTACTTTTCCACTTGTTTTTCTTATTTTTGTATTGTAAAATTTTCCATATCCAGATGCCTCTGCCTGTATTTCTCTTCAAATATCTTTGGTGCTGCTCTTTTTGTACTGATTAGCTTTGCTTTCTCCTTTGCATAAATATTGCACCGTATTAAATCTTTTTCTTTCCCATGTCCATACTTCCTCTTCAGATATCTCCTGCTCCTCCTGTTTCTCCTTACTTGGGGACTCGTTCCATCATGCTGTGATATAACTTGTGTTAGACTTTCTACACTAAATCCTTCATTTCACATGTATTCCTTAACTTCAGCTTCTGCTTTTTTTAACTTCTTTACTAATCTCTGTTCTACTTTCCATCTTTGTGATCTTATTTTTTGTTTTGTGAAATTTTCCATATCTGGATCCATTTGCCTGTATTTCTCTTGAATATCTTTGGGGCTGCTTTTTTGTATTGATTAATGTGGCTTTCTCCTTTTTGTAAATATTGAACGATATCAGGTCTCAGTTTCTTTTCCATGTCAATATTTATTTTTATACCTTTCAAAAATCTGTAAATTTTCTTTATATTTTTGCACTTCATCAGTTGCTTCTTTTTTCAAATGGTCTAAGGTTCCTTGGTCTATATAATGCTTATCATAAATCTGTTGTATTAATGAACACAAATTTGCATATGAAGCTTTTGACACTTTTTCTTGTGCAAATACTTTTCTTTACTCTAATTTCTCTCTTAATGTTTTTGTTTATCTTCTGTCCGGAGATTCTAGGCTTCTATTGTAACAGTAACAATGCATAATTTCTTTCTCTAAATCCTCAATAGTCCATTCTATTATCTTTATGGCTCTTTTTTGGCCTATCAGTTTTTGTGATTTTTGTGGACTACTACTTCCTTCTACAACAGGGGGGGCATCCTCCCTCTAAGCCTGGCCCATTGTAGGGATGATTCAGTGTCTTGAGGATTCTACAGTGTCATTTTTTTCCAGTCTTGGCACCAGGATCGGGCACTTTTTTATCTTGGGACTTGTACACACAGTTATCTTTTTTTATTTTTTCAACATACTTCTGTCCATGATATATGCTATTTAAAATACTGCCCATATTATCAGTGTCTTTCTGGTGAGATTTTGTGAAAAACAGGGTCCATCTCATGAAGGCACTCACCATGACTTGAGAATGAATTCATTTTCAGCAGTACTACTCTTCTTTGCCTGCTGATTTGTCATCTCTCCATTTCAACCCCTAACTCTCCCATGTAACTCTGCTATGTAAACTCATACCCACACTAGAACATTTACAATCAAGCTTTACAAAAAAAACATTCTTGTAGTACATCTTTCAAACAAGAAATAAGCAATCTCAAACACAACTGCATATATAAATGAAACACTTTTGCTATAGTACAGAAATTCTTTAAAAGCAAACTGAGGTTACCATCTAAAATAATATTTATGTCAAGCATATCCCCCATGCAATTCTGATTTACTTTTATTTACATTCCCCGGGATTCATAAAGCTTGCGCCAGGTGCAGGTGTAGTGTCGGCGTTCTAACACCAAAGATGGCCGCCGAGCGATTCAGGTACAAGTTGTTCCCACATGCACTACCTGCGTATGCTACGCCCGCACAACTCCTGAGCCTTGCACGCTAATTACCCCATGTGCAGCAGTGTAGCATGCAAATGAAGGTATGTAGCGATTCAGGAAGTGGTGCAGGTGTAGTGTAAGCATGCAGAAATGTAAACCGTAGAAAATGGTTTACATTTTTGCAAACATAAAATCGGAGCCGTGACAGCCGACCAAACACATGTATTATACTGTTAATATATGTCAATGGCTAAATATATAGCCATTAGCATAAAAAAATTTACAAAATATAAAATTAACATTTAATATATATAGTCACACTATCGCGACATGGAAGCGCAAGGGAGCGGTGCGCAAAGGGGATCACAAGGAATATACAAAAATATAGAATAAAACCACAATGAAACACATATCACGATTTCCCCATAATAGTCAATGGCAGGCATGCTACACCATACTCATGGCGCAAGGGTTGCTAAGGGGCAGTGACAGTGTTATGCGCAGTAGCTAGGAATTAGTAGGCAATGCCATGCAAATGAGAGGAGTAATAGTAAATCGCAGATTCCCCGCTGGTGTAAGGATGCACCTCACAGTGTAGCATTATAACACTGAGGTGAGCCCTTGAAATAAAGATGACATCAAGAGAGGGGTCTGTCGCCATTGCTGTAAGCACAATGGAGTATTGCTAAACCAGTCTGCCCCTAGCTAGGCAAAGCTGCAGGATAGGGGTGTGTTAAATTGCCCATAGCTATGCTTAGCTGAGAGTACACAAGGTAACCGAGTAAGCATGTGAACGGAGATGAAAATGTCGGTAAACGGGTATGCGCGGTGCGCACTGCAACTGAAACAGGAAGGATATAGGAAAGAAATAAGGAAATGCTGCAGCAGTGAAATTGGAGTACAAATGACTAATTTACACCTAGGCACCTACAGTGGGCCATTGACAACAGCTAACAAGACTGCAAGCAGCTACCTGCAGAATAGGGAAGGGGAGGGGCTGTACTGCAAAGAAAACAGCAACGTTTCAAAGCAGAACAAAGCTGATATGCAGTATATCAGCTACAAGGCACATTTCGCCATGAATGGGTAGGGAAAGTACAAAACAAGAAAGACGGCAGGTGGATGCATACCTGATAATGGGAGGGGATCCAGGTCTAAAAGTGAATTAAGGGCAAAAGATTAATCAAGGCAGGCAAGTAGATCTCCACAGTAAAGGCCCCACACTTGCAGTATTCATTGCAAAACCCATAATTAAGACACGCAGCAGCTGGAATAGCTCATACAAACCCACTTACATCAGCAGCATCCATAGCACAATACTATAAAGTGTGAATGCACCTCACACACATTTGTGTATTCCCATAAACTCTGCACCAATGGTGTATACAGACAGGAAACTTTTATTATGTACATGTTAGAGGCCACCAAAGCTTTGATCCACCAGCATGTGTTGGAGACTGAAGGTGGTGTGGAGGATGATGCACATGACTACCGCAGGCACCAGAGGAGGAGGAGAGTGTTCAGACCCAGGGTAACCTACCAGGGGCTACATGATCTGGAGATAGTAGAGCATTACAGGGTGGACAGGGACTCCCAACAGCAACTTGTGGAGCTGTGCCGGCCACGCCTCAGAGCCAGAACAAACAGAGGAGAACCCATCCCAGTGGATACGAAGGTATGTGTAAGCCTGAGAATACTAGCTACAAGTACCTTTCAAAGACCAAGTGGGGATATTTTGGGGATCTCACAGGCATCAGCATCCAGGGTACTACACCAGTTCCTGGATGCCATGTTACCACATGCCAATGAGCACATATACTTCCCCCAAACGCAGGAGGAGTTGGCCAGCAATATGCGTCTCTTCCACCGTGTGGCAGAATACCTGGAGGTACTGGGTGCAATAGACTGCATTCACATACATATCAAGTCACCACCCAGTGATCACGGTAGGCACTATATAAACCGCAAGGGATACCCCTCCATCAACTGCCAGGTCATGTGCAATGCCCAGGGCATTATCATGGATGTGTGTGCTGGCAGCCCTGGAAGCTATCACGGCTCCAACATCTGGCAAGCCTCACAGCTGTATCGGTTATTTGCCAGGGGGGACATCCCAAATGGCCACCTGGTGGGGGATGCTGGCTATGCATTGGAACCGTGGATGATGACTCCCATCAGAAATGCACACACACCCATGCAGGAATGCCATAATGAGGCACACGCACAAACCAGAATCATCATAGAGCATGTGTTTGGGATGCTGAAATCACGGTTCCATTGCTTAGACATATCTGGTGGAGCCTTGCATTACTCTCCAGGCACATGTGCCCACATCTTCATAGTGTGTGCCATGCTACACAACATGGTCCTGCGGAAACAGCTGCAGCAGGGACAGAATGGTGAAGGCCCTCACAGCTCACCACCATTTCCAAGGGCCCCACAGGCACAGAGGTACTCAGACCACAAACACCCTGAGCCATCCCCAGTAGGCAGACGGAGATGTGCCCAGTATGCCCATGCCTTGGCAAAGAGGGAACGTATAGCACACACACTGACAGTGTAGGCACCTAGGGACTGACACCTTTCTCCACCTGCACACACAGTAAAAATGGATGGCACACACACAAGACTACCTGTAAATTGTCATGTATGGGCAGTCTACTGTGTGCATAAAACATAGGCAGCCCTCAACTACTGCACACAAAACAGCCATTGGCACAAGGTAAGTCAACACCTGAACAGTAAATTAAGCTATCAGCATATGCAGATACTGTATGTATAGATTCATAGGTAGGCACTTGGCCAACTGCTAGAGGTCATTCATAAGGCCAGCCAAAATGTGTCAGCTTTTGCCACCCCATTGATTCATTAATTGTCCCTCTGTGGAGCAGAGCCAATGGCGGGATCCTAGGGTGCATCTACTGCTCCCCATCCACCCTTCAAGGTTTCTCTTGCAGGGTGTTAGTGAGGGGCTCTGTAAAATGTAGTTAGGGATGTTGTTCCAAAGTATGGGGAATGTCTGTGACAGGAAGCTGTCCCTCCAGAATTTTCCAGTTATTGTTGTGGCAAGGTCAGCTCACTACAGTGTGCAGCTCACTGTGACATGGATTCCCATAGGTGGAGCATATCCATCAAGCCTGAGTTCGACATGGCTGTGTTGGCCAGCGGAGATCATCTCTGGGTAAACAAGATGCCACTGAGTAAAGCAGGAGTTTATTCAGTCTGGCTGCATAGGCCATATGTTGGAGGCCAGTATTCCCCTTGTTGAGGTACATTCATGGACCCCCCAGCTGTTGGACATGTCCTCTGAGGTACATCCCACATGGGTTATTATACCCTATGATGGGACTGATGAGTAAAGGGGCACTATAACCCCAGTATGTCTAGATGGGAATCCTTCAGTAATCAGATGGCCTACAGAGAAAGATGTCCTAACTACTGTGGAGATATGATTGTCAAAGGGGAGATCACTATCTACCTTAGTCCCCAGATACCCCATTACTTCGTCTGTATTAAAGTGGCTGTCGCTCATGTGTTAATCTGTGGGTGCTAATTCCACAATGGAATGACCATGCAGTTAGTGGCACTTGGCTGGAGGCCGTGTCATTGGCACCCTGTGACATTCTCTGTGAGGCCCCTTGAGGGATGTCCGTGTCAGCTGGACTATCAATCATGGCTCCCAGTTTGCAGTTATTGCCAAACATGGTTTGCCATAGTCCACCTGTGTTTGCCTGTACATCTGAGACGTATATGCCAAACAGTATAGCTCCCAGGACTGAGTCCTGTGGGACACCAGTCATGACTGTTCAAGAGTTGGACCTGGAGACCACTAGTCATACCATGTGGGTTCTGTGTGTAAGCCCATTGGCAACCCAACCTGTGATGTATGGGTGAATGTACAGGCTGGTGTGTTTATCAATAATACCTGAGTGAGGCATGGTGTCAAAAGCCTTGGTGAGGTCCAGGTAGTATGTGTGAACCACCTCCCCCGTCATCTAACATCTTGGTGACTGTATGTAAGACGTCAAACAGGTTCAGTAGGCATGAACTGCACTCAACCAAGCTGACCTGGGTTGGGTCACATGTTCAGGGGTTACCAATGTCATTGTTAATGAGTGCCATGAGGATGTGAACCATACCATTGCAGACCAGGCTAGTCAGGCTTGTGGGGTGGTAGTTTCCATGGTCAGTTGTGATTCCACCTTGTTGGAGTGGAATAACCATTGTCACGTGTCATTGTATGGGCATGTAGCCTGTGGAGAGGTTGAGGTAGGAATGCTTAATTAGGTGGGGGGGGGCAGGTTGTCTTGTAAAGTTTGCAAGATGCAGTCTGGGTCAACATCTGCCTCCATTGATGCTGTGTTCTGCTGTTAGAGAGGGTCATTTCCACCTGTGTGTCTCTGATGGTTGGGATAATGTAACTTTTGGGTAGTGTTGTGGGTTCTTTAGGGGGTGAAGTATGCACCAAATGTATCTGCAAGGATGTTGGCGATATCAGTAGGGTCAGCATATTCTGTGCTATATTTCACCAGCACAGTGCAAATCTGTGTGTCACCACATAGATCCTTGACATAGCCAAAGAAGGCTTTGTGGTTATCTTTCGAATCCTTGCATATTCTCCTGCTGATGTTAGCCTTGGTTGATGTCATGCGGGACCTACGTATCATACTAATAGTGGTCACTGATGTCTGCCCTTTGTGGGATTTGCTGTGTGTCTGGAACACTGTCCTACTTCTGTTGTATAGCCTCTTTATTGCAGAGGTCCACCAGATCGGTGTCCTTGTCTAGGAGGAGTGAGTCTTGGTTTACCAGTGATGGCACGATCCATACAACCATGTAGATAATTATAGACTGCATTTGTAAATCTGTCTGTATCTTGAGCAGTCTTTCCCCTTAGCTTGGGGGCTGTGAAACCCCCACCCCTGTCACTAGTAGTGTGAACTTAGCTGTAGAAAAAGGTATACACTGTGGTATCCATGGGTGGGGGAGATGTTAGGGTGTGGAAACAGTGAATAGTTCATGGTCAGATCTAACCATTCACCGGTTAACCTCTGCTGTGGTGCACCTGTTGCCCATGTTGGTGATGACCACATCTAGTAGTTTCCACCCCACGTTAGGGAGGTTACTACTTGATACATGGCATATGAGGTGATACATTCCAGGAAGCGCTGGGCCTGGAAGTGAGTACCAGAGTACGCTTCCAATTTAATGGTATGGTAGTTGACATCAACTAATGCCAGGGTGTGAGTTAGGACTGTCATGTTCTCTACTGTCTCCAGGTAGGTGGAGTGGAGGTCCTGGGTCATGGAGGGTGATCTGTAGCAGGCCACATTCCACATTGCAGTTGTGGCTGGTGTTAGCTGCACATGGATGATCACAGAGGTATCATGCTGCCCCACTAACCTGGAGGTGTAGGTATCCCTGATGAATATGGATACAGCCCCTCAATGACTGTCAGTCCATGTTCTGTGGCTGAAATGTGTGGTATGGGTTGTAGTCTGGTAGTGCTGGTGTGCTCTCAGGAGCCTTACGACAGATTTCAGTTAATGCACAGATGTTGATGTTGTCCATCCTGAGGAGTGCTGTGAGTGCATGCATGTTGTGATCACAACCCCTGGTGCTGAGTAGCATAATCCTCATTGAGTCTGCTACTGTGCTGTTTACAAAGCTGGTATTCACCTTCGAGACTCTCCTAAATAAGGCACCATGGGGGTGCCAATAGCCTTGGCCAGTATTCCAAAGCCTAAGGTTGACACATAGGCCAGTATGGTATCATTGCATGCATGTTCCCCATCTGTGCTTGTTTTTCATCGCCCCTGTAGGTAACCTACTAGTAAGCAATAGAAAGCCTTAAACTTATACAAGTCTTCCAGCTTCCAAGATAGGCTTTTGGAGTGACTAAGTATCAGTGTTCTGTATGTTCTTGCTGTACTCAACTGTTTCCTGACTACATGGTGAGTTCTCACTGTATATTGTGATCTGAAGGTCTGTTTATTCACATATTATGGCTCTGATGGACTGCACATTAGAGGTTCACAGATAGCCTACTATCTACCTGCCAAAGGTCAATTAGAAGCATAGCTACAGTGTGTTGGCCTTCCCCGCACCATTGATGAAGTAACTGAGCCTCTGTCAAGCATAGCCAATGAAGCAATTCCAGGCAGAGTTGCTGGAAGTTGTTGAAGACTGAGGTTGTGGAGGGTGATAGGGGCACTTAGTGATCTAAAGAGGGCATGTTAATGTGGCAATTCAACACCATTCAATTCGCCCAACAGGTCTTGCAGCTATCAAACTAGACAGGCTCCCCCACCCCCTGGCTGTATGGTTCTGGGACACATGATCCCAGGGATGTATAGTCTGTTACCCATTCACACAAGGTTTCCCTTGAAATGTGTCAGTGAGGGGCTATGCCTAATGTAGTAAGTAATGTAATGTATTGTCTCACAGTACATTTGTTATATGTTGTTATTTCAAGAGTACATGAAGTTCAGTGAGTTTGGGGGCCTCCGCCCTTTGCTTAGCCTAGCTTACACATAGAAATCATCTAAATAGGAAATAGGCGGAAGCAACGTTAATGTCAACAGTGTAATGGTTACAGCATCCGCATAGTATCTGTGCATTCAAGGTTACAATCCCGATAAAGGTAGGGATGTTAATCATGTGCAAAAGTATACCTTAACCACAGCTTGCATATACAGGTAGTAATTGTCTGTATAATAAACATTCGAAACACCCATATAAACCCATGTGTGCTGGAGAGTACAGTCAACAGAGAATGTAATGTTATGTCAGCACAGACTGAGATGTTATGTCACTGACATGTATATATCCGTAGTAGTTAGCAGATGTGGCCGTGTTTGCGGGCACAGGCTATACGTTACAAAGTTTGCTTAACTGTGTTTAACTGCTGCTATAATGTCACACAAACACTTTTAAACATGCTTACAACTGCTGAAATGAGCCTTATTCTGCAGTAAAAAAACATTTGTAAAGTATCGCAGGTGTTGAACCCTGGACTAAGCACACTATAGTCATGGGACTTACCACTAAGCCATCCAAGGTGTACACATGTTTCATGGTCTTGAGACTACACCTTATACCATATGCATTTCACTGTAATGGTCACAAATGGGACAGTCACTGTGTACATATGTACAGTACATTGTAATGTACTGTAGTTTGTGAACCAACACATTCCAATCTACAGATGTATTACTGTTACAAACTACTTTGAAATATATATATATATACATACATACATACATATATATATATATATATATATATATATATATATATATAAGTGATGTCTGCATATATATATTTGTGTCTTTCGGCTTTTCCCGGTTAGGGGTCGCCACAAAGGAACTCCAGTCCGCTAATTATTGGCAGTTGATTACGTACCGGCTTGCCAGGCCTGACGCACAACCTTCAATGAAGGTAAGCCCATTCACACATGTCTCCACGCAGAAGACGCTCTAGCTGAGAATCGAACCGGACAGCATCTTACTGTGATGCGACAATGCTACCACAGCACCACCACCGTATGTCTGTACATATATATATATATATATATATATATATATATATATATATATATATATATATATTATGCAGTTACATCAATAGCCATATATATAAACATCTATGAACACACTACGTGACACAGAAGTACTCCAAAGGAACTGGAATGTACACAAAACACATGCAGCTCTGGTATTATAACAATTAATACTAACCTAATTCACCATAGAAGAGGTGGTTGTTGTGTATGTGAAGATTGGTGTGCGGGAGGAATGATGGGTAATGCAATCATGCATCAAGGAGGGCCTGGGTCAGATGTCCAACAAGTGAACTGGAGGGGCATACATGGAGTACGGGGACAATATAAAAAGGACACAAAGCAAGAACCTTTCATATTCATAATACACCCTGTCATGTCACATTGCAACGCCTAATTTCACAACCATATGAACATTAACATGTATCAGACATATGTATACCAACTGACTGTCACATTTGCTTTCAGTAGTGAGGAATGTCTGTAGTACAATGTATACTCTAAACACTATAACATTCGTACATATCTCAGATGCCTTAGTGGTAAAGTCAGTGACTGTGGTGTTCATGGTTCCGGGTTCAAGACCTGCAAGGGCTGTTTGGTTATTTTGAGGGCCAGAATAAAGGCTTTTGGATGCAGGTGGATTAAAGCACTCTTAAGCAGTTGTAAGCGGGTTTCCACGTGTTTGCGTGATGGTAAGCGGCGCTGAAACACGGTAAACAAAGAAGCGCTTCACATGTTCGACCTTTGCTTAACGTCGCGCAGACCACGGGCAAACCTGCTCTCAACTGCGTAAATGTGCATTATTCACACTTTCCCTAACAGTGCCTACTCTGAGAGGTAAAATAATAACACCTTCCAGGAGAAGAACCCGCAACGATGTACTCCATTCTCAGAATAACTTAACACTAAGCTACCTGGGATGTACCTATCCCAGTTGTGTATGCAGACAGGTTAAAACACAAAAGGGAGGAATGTGTTGAAGGA